>NC_068369.1:33598695-33625316 GCF_020536995.1 Dreissena polymorpha
CTTAAATGTCGAGATGATTTGTCCACAGAACACATCACATGGACAATTTTGCAAGAAGTAGTGCCACACCCAAAGGATTGTGTTGCCTTTTTCACTCAAATAACCGGTAGGTAACAAAACATAATATCATCAGTTGGGCACGTTTGATAAATATATGCATTTTCTTCCTTAACGTAAAGTAATGGTAGATTATATTCATATGGACTAAGCTGTAGACATTTTATGAAGAAAAAAAGCTAACGGTTTAATAACATTGGTTTTATAGCAGCTTACGTAAACATTTCATACTGAGAATCCATTGTGTTATTGTCTTGTACATCAGAACTGAAAAGTTCGCATTTTCTCAACAAACAGAAAGAAGTAATTAAACTGTGCGATATTTCTAATAATTAAATAATACACATGTGAAATACATAAAACTTATATTATGTGGACACCGATAGTAGAAATTACTTGCAAAACGAATATTGGTACACTGTTATTTTTCTTTATTGAAGTAAGTTATGAGTAAACATTCCAGTTTAATCGGTATGAGTATAAGAGCAATATAGCTATATATTTTAACTACATTAGTTTTACTATATCTACTCTAAATCATACTTGATGTGCATGCATGCATTTTTTCATAAATAAAACCATGTTAATAATTATTTGATTAGCATAATAGAAATCTATAACTTAACCACAGACCCCGATGCCACCACAAAACATGTTGGGCACAAAAAGTTCAATATATATTCTACCGAGACAAATCAAAATACCCTCCATCAACCTGTAAAAATTGCAGCACAATCCGCCAAGAAGTAAAAGCACTTTTACACATAACGATTTTTAACTATAGTGGAAAAACATGCAAACATACAAAGGGCCTTGTTTCTTTACGTTCCTCTACAAATTAGACCATTGACGTGTGAAAGTTTGACTGAGATCCATCTAGAAGTTAAACAGGTATTGAACACACCACATTTAGGGACTATTCATATTTATCATTTATCATCAGGGTTATACTTTACTACCAAAACTTGTCACACAAACAATTCATTTGTTTACACTCATCACCACGTTAAGGTCATTGGACTGGCAGTGACAGCTTTAGCGTTATGTATTAAGTAGTTAAATAGGATTGAACAACAACAGTTGTTTAATACCAACTTTACAATAGCGATCGTGGAAGCTTAACTTTCTTTTAAAAGATCATTTACGCATGAAAGCCATTCTACTTTTAAAGTTTGAGCGTGATCCAACCAGTATTTAAAGAAAAGGTTTTAATATTCGCTATAGTGTATGATGGGCAATTTAAAGGGTCAAAATTAGTCGCATCTTAATTTTATTTCTTTGCGATTATCTACTCACACTGAATACTCACATTTGAACATTTAAACAAGAGCAAGCCAGACGTTAAAAATAATGAAACAAAAACGAAAACTTCGGGACTTACGTACGTGCATACGGACGACGAGCACAATGCTTTATTAAAGGGAGATTACCAATCGTATGAACGGTTACATATAAACTAGGCTATCTCGGTGTTCAAATATTTTTACTACTCACATACATACATATTACATTTATAATACAGCAATACATTTAATCATATCGCTATGAGTAATATAATATTAAGTGTGTGTAGATAGACGTCCATAAGGATGCTATGCCTGCACAGTCTTAAACAGTCTTTCATCTTCTATCATAACAAATTCTATTAAAAAGTTTGTAATATTATGTCTGTTTGAACGCAGTTGCTATGTACGTAATTTAGAATATGATCTACGTTAAGCAAGCGGAAAAGTATTTCCTATCGTAAACAATAAGGGCGGAGAATGTATGGAATACTATCACCCGAGGTTTGAATGGGGGCAATGTACAAAAGATACACCAATTAAAGTAATGTGCAGCAACAGTTCACATACAGGTAAAATTATACATAACATTGTAAAAGGAACGACCTAATGCAAAATGGTTATACAAATAATACGAATTACACACAATATCAAATGTTATATATTACAACACAATTATATGTTGCAAATTGTGCGTATAGTTATGGTAACGTGTATAAAGAAGTATTTCAATGGCAGTGCATGCTGTATCAATCCGATCTGTACATTAATTATATTGGTTATCATCCTTATTTATAAATTCAAATATTAATTGATCAGATGCATCAGCGACTGTCGTCATATATAAGCAGCCTTTAACTATTACTGGACGGATGGCAATGCGTTATGTTTAGACAATGATAAGCATGCAGCCTCGTGGAATAGTATACGACGTGGTGGATTTATGGATGAAGACTCTCAGTAAATTATCCATTCTACTGCAATTAACAAAACATCAGCTGTTCTCGGTAAGTGCAATTTAATCATTTGAATGCTATACATATAATGATATAACTATAAAATAACAATATAGATTTTACTATCACTAAAATAAACCTGGGGCCGTATTCCAGTAGCTTCTTAAGTCAAAAAATAACTTAAGTTGAAATATTGCGCAATATTTTTCCTTATCTCCGCCATTTTTCTCTTTAAACATAAGATTTCTCTAAAGTTGAATTCTGGTAGCTTCATAAACATAATAAATTTCTTAACTCGGTGTATTTTTCTCATATATTTAAAATTAAGTTAACTTCCTTTAACTCTTAAAAGAATTTCTTAAAGAGAAGTACTAAGCGTCTCATGTTTTGTTTCTGACATTTCAAATTTAACTTAAGACATTTATTTAAGAAATTTCGTTATCATAAGTGAAAACTTAAGAAGCTACTGGAATACGGCCCCTGTCCTTTAAAAAGAAAAATCGATATGTATTTATTTTATTATGTATCGGATACAGCAACCACGGACCTAACTGTTATAGAGCTAAATAATAAAACATTATAAATAATTAGGTCGTTTAATTAAGAACTTCTTTGTTAGAAAATACATATTATGTTATGTGTAAAAGGCTGATTTATACGTGACTATTATAATATTTTTTTATCTCAAAACTATAGACTTTAACATCGTTTTTAATATCAAATTATTTCAGGAGTATATTGCAGTGCATGCTGGGGCTGAACATTAATAAATCTGACGTCGGAACACTCGCGATTTAAAGCAGGTTGTATAAAGAACGTTGAAAATCATAACTAATTTATACTTGAGACTTGAGAATGGCGCGCAGTCAGCTGAAGGCATATCTAATCATTTTAAAAAGAAAAAGAACCCAATGAGGAACATCGCGAGACTGATCAGTATAGTGCTATTGATGACAAAGATAAACCTTATTAAAGTGTGAAAGACGACAACGGTGAATATGACTACTCAACCAATGCTGTAACCACCGGGCCAAATTACATGAAGCCAATTGATGTCTACAATAAAATCAAATTGGACCGTTCTGGAGACTATTACCACGTCGGAAGACGCGAGCATTATATTTCTCACGAAGGCAATGACTATGGTACAACTGCTTTGGCGCTAAGAAACGATGGCGTCGGCGACTATAGCCACATTTCAGATGTTGACAGTACAAGATTTACACGCCAAAACCCCACACGCGGCTCATCGCAACGGGTGTATTAATACAATGAAGCTCCGAATTCAACCAAGTGACGTACTCTCGTGAAAATACAGACAATTACGTGTCCACAATTTTTGACACGAAACGGACATTGTTCAAGATTTTATAAACATATACTTATTCTTGCATCTCATTTGCAATTTAAGCACATATGGGCAAACATTAAAATTAAACTAACGTGTTAAAATAATTACGGTTATGTGCATGTTGTCTACATCTAATTCAGTATTAACTTATGCTTAATGACGGGATCGTTAATATGCTTTTCCTTTCACAATAGATAATTAAATAGAATATAATCTAACATATATTCAGACTTATAACGTTTATTAATAGATCATTCAGTTGAAAGAATACTAAAATGTATAAATCGTTAATGATTATAGTGGATAGGCTATGTTGTAATTTATATTATTCTGTGAGTACACACAATCACTTCGGCATCGAATTGACATAAATATGTTACACATTATTAAAGCTTGAGAATGTAGTGCGTGCTACATTAGAAAATACGCCGGTAAAGTATATGTTTTGTTTAATATGTCTTAATATTTACTATGAACTGCATTTTCAGATTTATTTAATAATTCGTATTAAACACTGGTTTACTTCACTAATAAATTTACAGGTCACATGCGTTCTCATTTTGTCACAGATAAAATATAAATTCAATAACAACCATCTCAAAACTTAATACAAAACTATTAACAATCCTCGAGTTTATTCAATCAACATATCCAAATATCTTGTGCAATTTGCCATATCACGGTAATAACGTTGTGAACGTGTAAACTTTTCTCAATGATAAACATTGGTTGTGAATACACCTCATGCGATTTTATATCACAAAACTTCATTGAAAATTAATTTTGTATGGACAATAAACAGTCAGTGACACTTTAAATGTGGTTCCAAGAGGAATTGTGTATTTTTTTTGCTGGCTAATGTTATACGGAAAAACGAGAGATCCCGCGGGAAAACGAAAAATCCCATGGAAAGATCTAAACATCCTCTGAGAATGCAAAATTTGCAAATACGTTTCAAAGTAAAATAAAACTCTTAAAAAACAGGAACAATTTTAAGTAAAATTAAGCCTTTGAATGCACCATTTGTTGCTGTTCTTTCGGTGGCCGTTGATAATAAAGCTGCTTCGAAAAAAATACCATATTACTCTTTAATGTAGTAGTAGAATATTAAAAACAGATATGAAAACAAATTCCAAATATTTTCCGGATACGTGAGATTTCTTTGGAATGAAATATGCAGCAAGCAAACAAAATAAAATTGCAACTCTTATTATTAGGAACGAAATAACGGCAATGTTGTTGCTGAATGAGCTATAAGTATAATAGTTCTCGATCAGCAATTACTCTATGTGTTATTATTGCAATGTGTACGTATATGAAATCATGGTTTAAGTACACACACACACATTGTACCAATACAATCACTCCACTAATCGTTCGATGCTATGAATATGTTTCAATTATTGCAGGTGGTACAACTTTAATCGCATATAAATGATATGGTATAATTGTAAATATACTAGATATACCGTACGAGTGCATTTACATCATACAATTAACATCTTTGCAATTAACATAGTATGCGCGATACCGTCATTAAAGACGAAAGCCTACTTTCGAAACAATTTTCGGTGTATTAATTTATGGCACGTACGAGCTGCAGTTCCCGTGTAAACGTGTTTCTATTGTTTCATAGGTAGAAACGATATTTTAATAAATTTTGAAGCAAATGTTCTATTTGTCATGCACGTTGTTGCAATTTTTTTTTAATTTAGAGTTTTTTCTCCACCAGACTAGTATGTATCGCAATGTTTCGGCCTTTACGTCACATACTATGAACATCAAAATAATTATTCCATAATTACTTTACTTAATTCCTGTGTAAATTTGGGCGTGAGCATAATCCGTATCGTCGCATTGTGGAAGGTTTGTCCTTTTCCCATGCATAAAATCATAGCCCCCTTGTCCCCGATCTGTCGTGCCATTTTCTCCTTCGATGGCTGTACTAAAAATATGATTATAGTCTCCGATGCCGTCGTTCATGCTCGCAATATAAGTTGTATTGTAGTCGTTGCCCGGACGGGACATGTTATGCTCGTGTCTTGCAAAGTGGTCATAGTCTCCGTGCTGATCTGTTTTGAGTTTGTTGTAGATATTGTCCCGTTCCCTGCTATCGGATTCAGATGATAAGGTATTCGTTGTGTGGTCATATACTTCGTTGCCATATTTCATACGTTCATATGATTCTTCAGTTACTTCGGTTGAATAATAATGATCAATATCATCATTGCCCTGATGTGGTTCACCTGCTGGGTTATAATGATCTACCTTGCCTTCAACTGATGATTGCACGCAATATTTATGAGTGTCACCGGTATTGCCATACGATCTGATTTCAAACGTGAGTGATCCGGCGGTAGTTTTGTCAGCGGTGTCATTATTCTTCCCATGTGTGCACGCAAATGCACCTCTGAAATAGTTTTATCCGAACATTAAACAAAACATTTTTTAAATCAGTTGTATGATTGTTTATGTATGAACTATAAGATCATGCAAACATGTATATTATAATCTTCAAAAATAAGAGTACATGTACTTTCTAGCAAAATTATATCTCTAAACGATTTTTGAAACGGCATTGCGAATATTCATAGTACCAATTATAACAACAATCTTTGTCTTTATTGATATATTTGCCATGACGCTATTAACATGCGTTGCACAGCTATAATTATATTTAATAAAGCGACATTTAAAATGCATGATTAAGTTTTGTGACATGGATATTACATTGACTTATTACACACATAACGCAATACCTTCTTCGCAGTACAATAATGACAATGACTGCTCCTACTGCGCACACTAATCCAACTGCCACACCGATACCTACATATACAGCTGAAACAAATGTAAATATGAAATCACTACTGTGAAGTCTATATTTGTATATAATGTTTGTATTTGTCAATCATGCAATACGCTCGTTATCAAAAGCGGTGCTTCAATTGTTTTGCATATCATGTCAATCCTAGTTTGGCGATTATGTAAGTATGACTTGCCTATATAAACCTGACATTGATCTTTATAAATATTGTAAAAAAATAATGTTACTATAAATATACATTAGTTTGTTCTTGCACGGGATTCATGTTAACTGGCTGACCATGTGTTAAATATAATTATTGCCATATGCATCATTACTGATGTGGTATGATGTGCACACACAATGCTACATATTTACAGAGTATTGTTTTTAGCGCTTAATGGTGCTTATACTCGGTACAGTCTTGGAGTATGAGACCAATATTGGGAATATGTATATGTTTAATATATGTCGTATTATATTTTTTTTACGTGGAAGGGTGATTTAAATGAAATCTATTGTCATGCAACCGTCGGGTTGTGTAACCGTCAGGCGTAAAAATGTACTGGTGAATACACGGATGGGTCGTATCTCTTGGAGAATTACACTTAAAGGAAGAACCATTCGACAATAAAGTTTATAAGTAGAAGTTTACCTACCAGTAGCGGATCCTTTATGGGTTGACGAGTTAGTCGTTAATACAGGTGTTGTGCTTACTGTAAAATCAGCTTCAGGTCCTGTAAGTATACTGTGCGTTATTGGATTTGCCGCGGTGAATGTTTACTGAACATCTTATACATGTTTATATTCTGCCAATATTTAGCACTTAATCCTGCACGCATACACACAGTGAACTTTATTATTACACTTATCACAAACCAAAATCTAATACAAATGTTGCTCACGATACATTAAACGAATTGTACAATCTGTAATAGGCAGGTGACGTAACTGTGTAGACAAAATGCACAATATATTAAGTTAAACCATAGGACATTGCTGGATGTTTTACAATATGCTGATCTCGCGTTTAAGTGGTTTGAATGAGGTTTTCGTTTGGCTGAATAACTGTAAATTATGTCGTTTAATGTGATAATTCTCAGCAAACATGCCTCTAGTGTTTTTATCAGATTCTTCCTTTGAAGATGAGAAGAATCCGGTCATCGAAAACTGGCATATAAATTTCGAAGATATAATGTATCTGATAACTCCTTTTACATCTTGGCGAATGAAGTATACAAAACGTTTATTTCTTTTATCATATTTGACACGAACCCGTTTTAAAAAGATATCATTTTGTTAATGAAATACATGTATCTTTTTTTTAAACTTACTGAATTCTATATTTTAATATTATTACGCAAAAGTTATTAACATTAAGGTAAGAATTATTTAATTTGTTGCAAATTCAAAAAAACATATTTAAAACACAATCAAAGGTATCATTTTTTAACCATTAACTTTAATTGATACATATAGCGATTGACCAAAACAACGTTTGCAATAGATTTTCGGGGATTTGTTATTCTGGCAATATTGGTGTCCAACAAATAAAAGTCGCGAAAAGTAATTAGCCTGATTATCAAAGAGGGTTTGCAAAAACGTAGAGTGCGCAAACAATTAAAATGTCCGAAAACTTGCAGTAGAAGGTTATATGACAAAAGTTAAAAATATGTTCTGCTTTTTAAGAATAATTATTTACATTTGTATGTAAACTACACCAAAGTATGACATTATGAATTAACCATGGGAAAGATCAAGTCGATGAATAAAGAATAAATCCTATTAATTGAGCAGTTCAATTCCATGGACAAATGTTAAAATATCAAATTATTCAACATTTGTTATCATTAGAAAGACTGTAATATGTTGTAATGTAATACAAAAATCATAATGCGAATATGATATGCATCATTCAAACATCCTTACAATCGTAAAACATAATTTTAAATGTAAACATTTAACATAGATGATAACAATATAACCTGGTTGTTCACAGGCCACTCTTTCCCATGATGTGTTAGAAAGGCAAGTGATTGTGGGTTTGCTAATAAAACCCAGGTCACAGTAAACATCAGCGATTGAACCGTATGTTATATTGATTCCTTTTCGTAACGTTGAATTTACGTTTGCAATCGTTGGAGGTGGTGCGCATGCTGTGAAGAGAAAATGCACGGCAGGTATTTATGATACATAAATAATTGATTATCAAAGGATCAACCAAGGACCCGCTGTATTGTTAGCATTGTTATTGAAATGACTTATGAACTTAATCTTCAAAGTAAATACTATTGACCGTAATATAATATCTATCTAGATACGGCGTCTACAGCTGTTGTCTTCAACATATTGGGCCTAAAATTGTACACATTGATAACACACGTGCACATGTGCTTAATGGACTTGTATTACGAGTAATAATCGTTATAATTAATATTATTTACCCTGATTAGTATAGATGCTTATCCTCGAATAACCACCACATTTTGTGCTATAGTTTCCTGGACAGTGTATCCGACACTCCGATTCCGGCATTGCTGTTGCGATCAGGGTATTACCACAATAGCATTCCCACCCGTACTAAACGCACAAGTTATTATAAGTACATAATCAAGCTATTCGAAGACTTGCAACAGCAGTCTTTGCGACATAAAATAAGTCAAAATTTTAATCAGCGACTACTGAACTCAAACTGTGCATTCATAGTCGAAACCTACATAGCTTCATAATCAGACAAGGACTATTGCACTTCAAAACCCTTTTTATCACTAATATATGTTTATTTGTACATTTTGTTATTATATGTATTCATTTTAATTGAATGCTGTTTTTTTTCGCGATGCGTTGTATAAGAGTATTATGCCAGTGATGGTCAAATTGATCATATTAGTCATAAGAACATGAACTTCTGATGAATAAATCATTTCGTGATCGTACACAAAATAGAAAAGTGTGTATATTAGTATTTAATAAAAAAACACAAACAAATAACTTAACATATGTGTGTATCTGACAACTTATTGCATTGTAATGCGGTAAGAAAGTACTAAAGATTAGTTTCTTACAATATGCTATTTAAATGGTGTCCGCATGTGATCAGGGTTGTTTGGTTTCCAATCCTAAGCTTTCGAAAGATCTATATTAAAATACATCAGGTTAAGAAGAGTGTCGCAAAAAGTCATAGGCGTTTGCAAATCTTCAATTTAAACATGTTATGCGACCGCGTAATAATAATGCTAGCAATTATTTAATAGAACGTTCAAATATAAACCCACGGACAAGTTGACTTCCCTAGTCACACAATGCATATATTCAAGACAAACACCACCTCCACGCCAGCATATCTGTAGTCACTGCAACGACGTCCACACTCCCCTGATGTGTTGTTGTTTCGTGCTTCTGCCACCGCATGTGGGAGGACACGTTTGGCACTTTTATCCTCATAACACCCAAGATAAAACATACCTGACAATAGAGTGAAAGTGCCTCTTTTAACCAGTTTATGTTTCTTTTTGTCTCTACACAAACCGTACCGAATACCCATGTATAATCAGAATAAGTGTTGTGAACAGAATATATAATCTGCATACAGACAATGTGTGTTATATTAAGAAAGACATGTTTGCAAACAGTTCGTTGATAAAATAAATACATAGAATCAATTGGGCGATGAATATGCATTTATAATTATGCAACGTACGTGTAGAATAAAATTTGAAGAATTTACACAACACGTTAAATATGGTATACAAACATGTAACACTGTTTATTTACATCTACAACATTAGTCTACCAGTGTAATTAACATTGTGTGTAATTGAGTGCAGAACAATTAACAAATATATACAAAATAATCCACATAGCCATTATTTGGTACAACGCCGCTACAACTGTAATTATTGCATTAAATTATAAAATAAAATTATAATACAATATAATTCGTTGATTTCGGTTTATGATCTAATAATAAGTCTACCCTTGTTCATTGAACAACCATATTTTCACTGGGTGCTGAGTCACTCGTTATTTTCTTCTATAACGATTCATAAATCACAATTAAATCACACATGAAAAACAACTTATATTTCTATATATGTTCAACGGGATTTATTACATGTTTTTTCCGTATAGTGACTTTATAAACGATTAGTAAAATTATATGTTTGACTTTTTCTTAAACCTATCGTCAATAAATCGTTACTAGAAAATCAGCATATCCGTTAACAACGGAAACAACACTTAAAGAGCATTGACACATGTTCAACATAAACAAATCGCGAGATCTAAATAGATTATATCGTTAAAAATGTAAAAGGATTACAAACTGCTTTTCTTGAGCCTGTGATAAATGTTATATATGTATCGACTTGATACAAACTGTCTCATTACGACAATAAAATGAAAAAACAACAAATAAAAACATGTTCTTATTGAAATTGAAATATATTTGGCATGGTTATTTCTGATGTTTAGTAAGCATAATTATTGATACATATATTTACAAAACTCTATATGTTTAAATACAGTGTGTGTACTTAGGTCCCGTATTTAACTGTTGGTCAATAAGTAACGTGCTATTAAGGCCCCGCAGTGATTTTAAGATTCATCTCCAGTTTATGAAACCGTAGTGTACTTTGTTTATGTATATACTAATACAAAAGTAAAGCGTTAAACGATTGATGAAACATGTGAAGTTAATATGTAGGTATAAACGTTGAATAGTTTTTCTTATACTAGAGTTGCGACACCTTAAGGGTTTCGCGGGATGGAATGAGTGGAGAGATCAAATCAAATTGAAAGCCGATTATTTCGACAAAAATTTGGGTACGAAAAAATATGTGGGCAGTGGGTACGAAAAAAAAATAATTTGGGTACGAAAACAAATTTGAGTACGAAAAAAAAAAGGGTACGAACAAAATAAAGGTACGAAAAACTATTTGGGTACGAAAAAAATGGGTACGAATAAAAAATTAGGTACGAACAAATTTGTGTACGAAAAAAATTTGAGTACGACATATGGGTACGAAAAAATTTGGGTACGAACAAATTTGTGTACGAAGAAATAATGGGTACGAACATAATATGGGCAGGAAAAAAAACTAATTTGGTTACGAAAACAAATTAGAGTACAAAAAAATAAAGGAAACAAAAAAAAATAGGGTACGAAAACTATTTGGGTACGAAAAAAATGTGTACAAATAAAAATTTGGGTACGAAACAAATTTGGGTACTAAAAAAATGGGTACGATTTTTTTATTTGGGTACGAAAAAAATGGGTATGAAAAAAAAATTGGGTACGAACAAATTTGGGTACGAAAAAGATTGGTACGAAAAAAAAATGGGTACGAACAAATTTGGGTACGAAAAACATTTTGGTACGAAAAAAATTGGTACGAAAAAAAAATTGGGTACGAAAACAATTAGGAACAAAAAACATTTGGGTACGAAAAAAATGGGTACGAAAAAAAAAAATTGTTACGGAAAAAATTTGGTACGAACAAAAATTTAGGTACGAAAAAAATGGGTACGAAAAAAATTGGGCATGAAAAAAAAGGGGTACGAAAAAAATTGGGTACGTAAAATTTGGGTACGAAAAACATTTGGGTACGAAAATAATGGGCACGAATTTTTTTTTAGGTACGAACAAATTTGGGTACGAAAAACATTTGGGTACGACAAAAATGATTACGAAAATCGAAAAATTGGGGTATGAAAAATCTAATTTGAATTGTCTAGCCCGTCAATTGTCTCCTGGGGGTGAATTGTCTTGGGGTTGCTATTAAGGCTACATGTACTTCCGGCCAAGCCACATGTTTATAGCGATTGTGCAATAAAAAACACCACTTTTTCGTGATTTAATCAAAAACTAGATTTTTCCCAGTAATAGCGAATACGCCAACAGGTAGATCGCGTTATATGAACAGTTAATGGAAAATTTCATAGGGCCATACATTGTAACTCTGTGAAAAATCACCTGACCAGAACCGGCTAATAATATGCATGTCTCCTCTTGGTAGTGAAGCTTCCCATTAAGTTAAATTGAATTCCAGTCATTAGTTGCTGAGAAATAGTCCGGACAAAAATTGTGCATGGACGGACAGACAAAGCGGCGACTATATGCTCCCCCCTTAAAAAATTTGGGGAGAGCATAATAAAAAAGTTGTGGCAATTTAAAGGTGGTACGCAAACTTTAAAATAGATTTATCAATTATATGCTTATTCTTAGTGAAAAAAAGGCCATAATTGTTACAAAATGCTTGATACAGTTATCTGCTTTTGTTTATACATTGGGGTCATGTTGGTTAAGAAGCAAAATACATGTATGAAAGCAATATGTCAATGGACATAGGAAATATATTCGAGGTGGTACGCAAACATTCCAATGCGCGCACCTACGCCGGGGTGAGTAGGATAGCTACACTATATATATTTCATATATAATAGTCGAGCTCAAAAGTAAATATACTATAAACAACAAGCTTACCTCAATCACAATTTTAATGCAATGCAGTTAAACAATAAAGTTACAATGATATGCCAGGGATTGAAACTAACTTTTTACTATTGTGGGAAACCATCTTTAGTATTTTGGTTGCCCAGATAAAGAATAACGAGCCCAGAAATATGAACATGTGAATATTATTATATTTTTATAATAAAATAATAGATAATTATATACATTTGCTGACAATACACATGTTCAATGCATGATGTATTATTATGAGCCTGAATTGAATCATGTCCTATTCCTATATAATGAATGTTATTTAACTAGTATTGATCCATGGTGATCAATTGTTTTTCAATTTTTATTGCACTGAATTGTTTTAAGATTAAAAAAAAAACAAGTTTACCAACTTTTGAAATTGAGTTGCCCAGGCCAAAATCTACTTGCCCCGGGCTCATGGGAAACCACTTATTTCCATCCCTGTATGCTCTTCATTTTCTGTTCTTCCATCCCATTCTCAAAATTAATTTTAAAGCACAATATTTTTTAATAACATTTGTATGAATTACTAACCATTATCACCCAAAACACAATTTTACAACGCTGTAATCGTGTCGTAGAGATTTAGTTTACTATTATCAGTGTTCTCTTTAAATACCAGCAGCCAGCGATTATGCCGGTTACATTTACTCTTACATTTACATGACTGCTTCTTTTCCCAAATATATCAAGTAAATGTCATAAATGCTTTTCTTTTACTGCATAGTTGCCGGCCATATAACTGGTACTCAATTTTCTGGAAAACACTGAATTATGCATGAAAAACACACAATACTTAAAATCTTAGATTCGTTTTTAAAATAAATTGACACTTCCAGCTTGTCGCCATTAAAATCCAAAGATTCAAATAATTTTCCACGAGGTACGTCAACAATTGCGTAATCAAATGAATGAAAAAAAAAAGTAAAGAAAGCCGGACTTTACATAAATTCCAGGTTGATAAACACAACAAGGTAAAGGTACCTTGTAGTCGGTGAGATATAATAATAATACAGTTAGTAAGGCTCGTACCTTGGGTACGGTAAATATACTAAAACGTACCTGGGAATTTAAACACTAAATCGGTTGTTGTCGGGTATTTTGTAAAAATTAATTATGTTTACATTTATGTCAATTTTCTGTTCAATGGCATTTATATTATCAAAACTCATTGTTAAAATCAATGATGTGATTTAATTTTAAATCTTAAATTGTTTAAAGTCGCGTCATTGTATGACGTCGTCAAGTATAATATTTTCCGCGACATCGCACGCTCACTTTTTACCATCATAGATTTTTTTAAAAGAAACATTTTTTGGTTTGCAAGGTCCGTTAAATGGGGAACACCATATTCGGTATTATGTTTTAACAATTAATTCATGCTGTATAATAAATATTGAATAAGATATTTCGATATTGATTGAAAATGTTTCATATGTTATTTATGAAACCTCTTATTCTAATGAGTGTATGCTATTATATTATACTTTGAAAAGCATATCTGTTGTACTATAATCTTATTATTCAAATTAAATCGTTAATTTAACAATGCTTGTTGTCAGTGTTAGTCGTAAATGCTTGTGATCATTGTCGTCAATGTTAGTCGTCAATCCTTATCATCATTATACATGAAGGAAATAAAAGCAGAAACAGAGACGTATTCTTGATTACTTGCTTATTCCTACGACGTCCTCTCAACACTCAAACTAAAAAGCATGTTGATGCAGATTTTTTAAAAGAGAAGGTTGTTTAAGGTTAACAATATTGTTTTACGTTATCGGTAGCATGTTTAACGACATCGGATTTTTGGCGGATATACAACTCGGATACAATCTAATATTTGCGGGTATGTTTAAGTTTATTTACCGTACCCAGGGAACATGTAAGTAAAGTTAAGAGTACCCGGGGTACATGTACCGGTAAGTAGTACCCGAGCCGAGAATGACCAATCGAGCCTTCGTAAGTGATTGATGGTGTATGGGATAACATGCACTGAGGGTGTATATTTTTCATGAACAAGTCAATTGAAGGTGTTAGAGATGCATTGATCCATAACATTAAAAAGGGTAATTAACCAAGGGCTTATTAAAATTAAAACGATGATATTACATTGTACCAGCTGTTTATTGTTGAGTACTGTAAGCTTGCAATATTTTAAATAATGTAAACAACTTACCTTGTATTAAGTTGGCACATTGTTGTCAGATGTAGAAACGTTTTATACTTATTTCTGTTAAGTTGCACTGGCTGAACCAAAAGAATTATGTAGTCGTTTCTGAATAATCACGAAACAACCTACTAATGCATATGTGCTTGCCAGTTACTGAGTTTGTGCATTTCCATTCATTATATTATCGGCCTTGGCAAACAGCGTAGACCCAGATGAGACGCCGTGCGATGTCTGCTATTTCGTTACGCTGAAGATTTCCATATCCACGGGTGTTTTTGTGTCAAATGTTATGGTTTTTCAATAGATCGTATACTTATCTACAAAACAGCGAATTAGCGTTCACTTTACATCATCTATGTTATTTTGTTAATACTTTCTCGCGTTCTTTTCGAACTTGTATTGACAGCCATTGGTCGACGCCGTCTGCTATTTCCAACGATGAAGATTTCCATATCCACTGGCGTTTTTTTATGTCAAATGCTAGTGTTTTCCAATTGATCGTATACTTATCTACAAAACGGATAAGTAGCGTTCACTTTACATCGTTTGTGATGATGTTATTTTGTAAATACTTTTAAGCGTTCTTTCTGTCGAAGTCGGCCATTTTGACGTGTGTGAAAAAATACCGACATTCCCGCAATTACCAAAATCCCCAGGAATCCCCGAGATCCCACGAAATCCCCATTAATATTGATTATTTATCGAAAAACTGCGTATTTTAATATAGATTGTTGCGAAATACACTGAAATAACTAATGAAACATTGTTTTTATGAAAGTTTGATTTCGGATATTTCGGTAGGGTATCGGTATATCCACATAACGCATTTTGTAAATCCGGTTATGTAAAACTTGCGAAATTTTTTCGTGATTTCATCAAAAACTAGATTTTTCCCAGGTATAACGCCTACGCCAACAGGTAGATCGCATTCTTGTCCATATACATGTCAAATTTCAGCAAAATTAACCGACCCGTTTTCAAGGCGCCCAAATCGCGACTATATGCACCAACTTAATGAAACTTAGCCCCCTTTATCATTCGTTCGATTGAACGTCATCAATGATGACGTCCAATACATCACTCATTCCATACGTAATACAAGTAACCCATAGGGCGGTGCCAGTTTTACACCAGAGGCATGATTTGAACAAACTTGGTAGAGGATCTCAATATGATACTACTCACCAAGTATTAAGCCAATGACCAATGTGGTTTTATACGAAATTTTGAAGTTATCAACTCTTACTAGAGTTGCGACACCTTAAGGGTTTCGCGGGATGGAATGAGTGGGAACTAAAAAAATGTGGGTTCGAAAATTTGGGTAAGAAAATGTGGGAACACAAATTTAGGGTACTAAACAAATGTGGGTACGAACATTTTGGTTACGAAAAAAAATGTGGGTACGAAAATTGTGGGTACAATGGGTCAATGTTAAGGTTTTAGCATGGCGGACGCCGGACGGCGAAAAGACACGACACGACACGATGAGCTGGCTATGACAATACCTCAGGTATTCTCCGAAAACAGCCGAGCGCATATGCATAAGTCAGTGAGTAATACTCAACAATACTATTGTCAAGCAAATTTGTCCCCTACCGGCTCCACCATTGTCAGAATTTATTTTATTTTTTTATTTATTGCCATAGAAACCAGAATTTTTGACGTAGGAACAAAATGAAATCACGTGCATAATGCCCTTATTGCCATCTATCCATGTTTCAAGTTTCATGAAAAAATATAAAGAACTTTTAAAGTTATCGCAGGATTCAGAAAAGTGTGACAGACTAACTGACTGACTGACGGACACACAGAGCACAAACCATAAGTCCCCTCCGGTGAAACCGGTAGTGGACTAATAAAAGCTAGTCACTGCGTATAAAATCAGAACCACTGGGCCGAATCTGCTGAAACTTGGCCACATTATAGATTATAGTCCAAACAAGCTACAGAATGAGCGTTTTTGGACCTGACGGCGTAAAACATTAACCAATAATGGACAGCACAAAATGGGTCATTTTGTACAAAAAAATGTAAACTTTAAGTGGCATTTAATGACCTTTAGACATCAGAAAGTTGCAAATTTTTAATATTCTGCACACTTCGACTTGTTTTTTTTTTACAAATTTAGAAGCATTTATGCTTGGGATGTATATAAACCCTGTTATTCAGTGCCAAATTTGGCCAAAAATCACAATACAATCCCAAAAATGGCTAAGCAGCAATGCCCTTTAACATTATTCCTTATATTTAATTGTATTGTTTAAAAAGATAACTGTGTATATTTAATCATAATGGCTCTGTATATCACACATGATAGGCCACTGCTGGGGCCTGAACCCAGAACTCATCTCACATTGTAAGATGCGTTTTTCAATTAAACTACAATGACTGTATCGTGTGAAGTGGAGCCAACATACACCCACATAAGTGAAAAAATCATTCCGTCCATATATTTGTCCTGGGTGTTTTCTGACACATGTGATACATTTGTGTAGATGAATATGACATTGTGTGTCGCAAGGTACCAAGTAAGACAAAATCAGCATTTTTATGTAGGGTCTTCATACGGTAAAATTATTTGTGCCCAAATAATAATAGATGAATGTATATTAGGCTTCAATGTTGCTAATATACTATGACGACTAGTTCATACGATACCATTTTTATTAATATATATGCCAAATTTAATGAAATAGACTTGAAAATGTGTGTCGCCAGATACCAAGTAAGAAAAAAAATCAGCATTTTTATGTAGGGTCTTCACACTGTAAAATTATTTGTGACCAAATAATAATAGATGAAATCAGCATTTTTATGTAGGGTCTTCACACTGTAAAATTATTTGTGGCCAAATAAAAATAGATGAATGCATATTAGGCTTCAATGTTGCTTATACTATGACTACTGGTTCATACGATGCCAATTTTATAAATATCTATGCCAAATTTAATGAAATAGACTTGAAAATGTGTGTCGCCAGGTACCAATTAAGAAAAAAATCAGCATTTTTATGTACGGTCTTCACACAGTAAAATTATTTGTGCCCAAATAATAATAGATTAATGCATATTAGGCTTCAATGTTGCTTATTCTATGACTACTGGTCCATACAATGCCAATTTTATAAATATCTATGCCAAATTTAATGAAATAGACTTGAAAATGTGTGTTGCCAGGTACCAAGTAAGAAAAAAATCTGCATTTTTATGTAGGGTCTTCACACAGCAAAATTATTTGTGCCCAAATAATAATAGATTAATGCATATTAGGCTTCAATGTTGCTTATACTATGACTAATGGTTAATACAATACCATTTTTATAAATATCTATGCCAAATTTAATGAAATAGACTTGAAAATGTGTGTCGCCAGGTACCAAGTAAGAAAAAAATCAGCATTTTTATGTAGGGTCTTCACACAGTAAAATTATTTGTTCCCAAATAATAATAGATGAATGCATATTAGGCTTCAATGTTGCTTATACTATGAAGACATGTTCATACAATGCCATTTTTATTAATATATATGCCAAATTTAATGAAATAGAATTGAAAATGTGTGTCGCCAGGTACCAATTAAGAAAAAAATCAGCATTTTTATGTAGGGTATTCACACATGGTAAAATTATTTGTGCCCAAAATAATAATAGATGAATGCATATTAGGCTTCAATGTTGCTTATACTATGACTAATGGTTCATACGATGCCATTTTATAAATATCTATGCCAAATTTAATGAAATCGACTTGAAAATGTGTGTCGCCAGGTACCAAATAAGAAAAAAATCAGCAATTTTATGTAGGATCTTCACATGGTAAAATTGTTTGTGCCCAAATAATAATACATGTAGATGAATGCATATTAGGCTTCAATGTTGCTTATACTATGACTACTGGTTCATACGATGCCATTTTTTTAAATATCTATGCCAAATTTAATGAAAAAGACTTGAAAATGTGTGTCGCCAGGTACCAAGTAAGAAAAAAATCAGCATTTTTATGTAGGGTCTTCACACAGTAAAATTATTTGTGCCCAAGTAATAATAGATGAATGCATATTAGGCTTCAATGTTGCTTATACTATGACAACTAGTTCATACGATGCCAATTTTATAAATATCTATGCCAAATTTAATGAAATAGACTTGAAAATGTGTGTCGCCATTGAAGTAAGAAAAAAATCAGCATTTTTATGTAGGGTCTTCACACAGTAAAATTATTTGTGCCCAAAATAATAATAGATAAATGCATATTATAGGCTTTAATGTTGCTTATACTATGACTACTGGTTCATACGATGCCATTTTTATAAATATCTATGCCAAATTTAATGAAATAGACTTGAAAATGTGTGTCGCCAGGTACCAAGTAAGAAAAAATCAGCATTTTTATGTAGGGTCTTCACACAGTAAAATTATTTGTGCCCAAATAATACCGTAATAGATGAATGCATATTAGGCTTCAATGTTGCTTATACTATGACTACTGGTTCATACGATGCCATTTTTATAAACATCTATGCCAAATCTAATGAAATAGACTTGAAAATGTGTGTCGCCAAGTACCAGATAAGAAAAAAATCAGCATTTTTATGTAGGATCTTCACACGGTAAAATTGTTTGTGCCCAAATAATAATACATGTAGATGAATGCGTATTAGGCTTCAATGTTGCTTATACTAAGACTACTGGTTCATACGATGCCATTTTTAAAAATATCTATGCCAAATTTAATGAAAAAGACTTGAAAATGTGTGTCGCCAGGTACCAAGTAAGAAAAAAATCAGCATTTTTATGTAGGGTCTTCACACAGTAAAATTATTTGTGCCCATGTAATAATAGATGAATGCATATTAGGCTTCAATGTTGCTTATACTATGACTACTGGTTCATACGATGCCAATTTTATAAATATCTATGCCAAATTTAATGAAATAGACTTGAAAATGTGTGTCGCCAGGTACCAATTAAGAAAAAAATCAGCATTTTTATGTACGGTCTTCACACAGTAAAATTATTTGTGCCCAAATAATAATAGATGAATGCATATTAGGCTTCAATGTTGCTTATTCTATGACTACTGGTCCATACGATGCCAATTTTATAAATATCTATGCCAAATTTAATGAAATAGACTTGAAAATGTGTGTCGCCAGGTACCAAGTAAGAAAAAAAATCTGCATTTTTATGTAGGGTCTTCACACAGTAAAATTATTTGTGCCCAAATAATAATAGATTAATGCATATTAGGCTTCAATGTTGCTTATACTATGACTAATGGTTAATACAATACCATTTTTATAAATATCTATGCCAAATTTAATGAAATAGACTTGAAAATGTGTGTCGCCAGGTACCAAGTAAGAAAAAAATCAGCATTTTTATGTAGGGTCTTCACACGGTAAAATTATTTGTTCCCAAATAATAATAGATGAATGCATATTAGGCTTCAATGTTGCTTATACTATGAAGACATGTTCATGCAATGCTATTTTTATTAATATATATGCCAAATTTAATGAAATAGAATTGAAAATGTGTGTCGCCAGGTACCAATTAAGAAAAAATTCAGCATTTTTATGTAGGGTCTTCACACATGGTAAAATTATTTGTGCCCAAAATAATAATAGATGAATGCATATTAGGCTTCAATGTTGCTTATACTATGACTAATGGTTCATACGATGCCATTTTTATAAATATCTATGCCAAATTTAATGAAATCGACTTGAAAATGTGTGTCGCCAGGTACCAAATAAGAAAAAAATCAGCAATTTTATGTAGGATCTTCACACGGTAAAATTGTTTGTGCCCAAATAATAATACATGTAGATGAATGCATATTAGGCTTCAATGTTGCTTATACTATGACTACTGGTTCATACGATGCCATTTTTTAAAATATCTATGCCAAATTTAATGAAAAAGACTTGAAAATGTGTGTCGCCAGGTACCAAGTAAGAAAAAAATCAGCATTTTTATGTAGGGTCTTCACACAGTAAAATTATTTGTGCCCAAGTAATAATAGATGAATGCATATTAGGCTTCAATGTTGCTTATACTATGACTACTGGTTCATACGATGCCAATTTTATAAATATCTATGCCAAATTTAATGAAATAGACTTGAAAATGTGTGTCGCCATTGAAGTAAGAAAAAAAATCAGCATTTTTATGTAGGGTCTTCACACAGTAAAATTATTTGTGCCCAAAATAATAATAGATGAATGCATATTATAGGCTTCAATGTTGCTTATAGTATGACTACTGGTTCATACGATGCCATTTTTAAAAATATCTATGCCAAATTTAATGAAATAGACTTGAAAATGTGTGTCGCCAGGTACCAAGTAAGAAAAAAATCAGCATTTTTATGTAGGGTCTTCACACAGTAAAATTATTTGTGCCCAAATAATAATAGATGAATGCATATTAGGCTTCAATGTTGCTTATACTATGACTAATGGTTCATACGATACCATTTTTATAAATATCTATGCCAAATCTAATGAAATAGACTTGAAAATGTGTGTCACCAGGTACCAAATAAGAAAAAAATCAGCATTTTTATATAGGGTCTTCACACAGTAGAATTATTTGTGCCCAAGTAATAATAGATGAATGCATATTAGGCTTCAATGTTGCTTATACTATGACTACTGGTTCATACGATGCCAATTTCATAAATATCTATGCCAAATTTAATGAAATAGAATTGAAAATGTGTGTCGCAAGGTACCAAGTCAGAAAAAAAATAGCATTTTTATGTAGGGTCTTCACACAGTAAAATTATTTGTGCCCAAATAAGAATAGATAAATGCATATTAGGCTTCAATGTTGCTTATACTATGACTTATGGTTCATACGATACCATTTTTATAAATATCTATGCCAAATTTAATGAAATAGACTTGAAAATGTGATTCGCCAGGTACCAAGTAAGAAAAAAAAACGCATTTTTATGTAGGGTCTTCACACGGTAAAATTATTTGTTCCCAAATAATAATAGATGAATGCATATTAGGCTTCAATGTTGCTTATACTATGACGATATGTTCATACAATGCCATTTTTAAAAATATCTATGCCATATTTAATGAAATAGAATTAAAATGTGTGTCGCCAGGTACCAAGTAAGAAAAAAATCAGCATTTATATGTATGGTCTTCACATGGTAAAATTATTTGTGCCAAAAATAATAACAGATGAATGCATATTAGGCTTCAATGTTGCTTATACTATGACTACTGGTTCATACAATGCCATTTTTACAAATATCTATGCCAAATTTAATGAAATAGACTTGAAAATGTGTGTCGCCAGGTACCAAGTAAGAAAAAATCAGCATTTTTATGTAGGGTCATCACACGGTAAAATTATTTGTGCCCAAATAATAATAGATGAATGCATATTAGGCTTCAATGTTGCTTATACTATGACTACTGGTTCATACGATGCCAGTTTTATAAATATCTATGCCAAATTTAATGAAATAGACTTGAAAATGTGTGTCGCCAGGTACCAAATAAGAAAAAAATCAGCATTTTTATGTAGGATCTTCACACGGTAAAATGTTTGTGCCCAAATAATAATACATGTAGATGAATGCATATTAGGCTTCAATGTTGCTTATACTATGACTACTTGTTCATACGATGCCATTTTTTATAAATATCTATGCCAAATTTAATGAAAAAGACTTGAAAATGTGTGTCGCCAGGTACCAAGTAAGAAAAAAATCAGCATTTTTATGTAGGGTCTTCACACAGTAAAATTATTTGTGCCCAATTAATAATAGATGAATGCATATTAGGCTTCAATGTTGCTTATACTATGACTACTGGTTCATACGATGCCAATTTTATAAATATCTATGCCAAATTTAATGAAATAGACTTGAAAATGTGTGTCGCCAGGTACCAAGTAAGAAAAAAATCAGCATTTTTATGTAGGGTCTTCACACAGTAAAATTATTTGTGCCCAAATAATAATAGATAAATGCATATTAGGCTTCAATGCAGGGTTGGCATATTGACCGGTCAATTGAGTATTGACCGGGCCGGCGGTCAATACCTGGTTAAAACCGGTCAATACTGGTCATTACTGGTCGATTGAAAATTGAAGCATTTAAACATTACAAAGGAGCCATTTTATATAAAATCAATAATTATTCTGTAATTGATAAACTTTTTTCTGAGTTATTTATTTTTAAAAAAATCTTCAAAGCTGTTAAAAGTTACTTCTTAATTATTTATGGAAACAGCCTCAAATACATAAGGACTAAGGCAATATCTTTATCTCAGTGTATCACATATGTTACTAATTAGCCGGATTTTACATAAATTCCAGGTTGATAAACACAACAAGGTAAGGTACCTTGTAGTCGGTGAGATATAATAATAATACAGTTAGTAAGGCTCGTACCCTGGGTACGGTAAATATACTAAAACGTACGCGGAAATTTAACACTAAATCGGTTGTTGTCGGCTATTTTGTAAAAATTAATTATGTTTACATTTATGTCAATTTTCTGTTAAATGGCATTTATATTATCAAAACTCATTGT
Organism: Dreissena polymorpha; assembly: GCF_020536995.1. Taxonomy (NCBI): domain Eukaryota; kingdom Metazoa; phylum Mollusca; class Bivalvia; order Myida; family Dreissenidae; genus Dreissena; species Dreissena polymorpha. The sequence goes on from NC_068369.1 coordinate 33,622,370, forward strand.
TAAAATCAATAATGTGATTTAATTTTAAATCTTAAATTGTTTAAAGTCGCGTCATTGTATGACGTCGTCAAGTATAATATTTTCCGCGACATCGCACGTTCACTTTTTACCGTCATAGATTTTTTTAAAGAAACATTATTTGGTTACCAAGGTCAGTTATAAATGGGGAACACCATATTCGGTATTTATATTATGTTTTAAACAATTAATTAATGCTGTGTAATAAATATTGTTTAAGATATTTCTATATTTATTGAAAATGTTTCAAAATGTTATTTATGAAACATCTTATTCTAATGAGTGTATGCTATTATATTATACTTTGAAAAGCATATCTGTTGTACTATAATCTTATTATTCATTTATTACTGTTAATTTCATTTATTGTAGAGAATCGTCAATGTTACATCTAGTCGCCAAGGCTTGTTGTCAGTGTTAGTCTTAAATGCTTGTGATCATTGTCGTCGATGTTAGTCGTCAATCCGTATCGTCATTATACATGAAGGAAATAAAAGCAGAAACAGAGACGTATTCTTGATTACTTGCTTATTCCTACGGCGTCCTCTCAACACTCATACTAAAAAGCATGTTGATGCAGATTTTTTAAAAGAGAAGTTTGTTTAAGGTAAACAATATTGTTTTACGTTAATCGGTAGCATGTTTAACGACATCGGATTTTTGGCGGATATACAACTCGGATACAATCTAAATATTTGCGGGTATGTTTAAGTTTATTTACCGTACCCAGGGTACATGTAAGTAAAATTAAGAGGTACCCGGGGTACATGTACCCGTAATTAGTACCCGAGCCGAGAATGATCAATCGAGCCTTAGTAAGTGAGTGATGGTGTATGGATACACATGCACTGAGGGTGTATATTTTTTCACGAACAAGTCAATTGAAGGTGTTAGAGATGCATTGATCCATAAGATTTAAAAGGGTAATTAACCACGGGCTTATTAAAATTAAAATGATGACATTACATTGTACCGGCTGTTTATTGTTGTATACTGTAAGCTTGCAATATTTTAAATAATGTAAACAACTTACCTTGTATTAAGTTGGCACATTGTTGTCAGGTGTAGAAACTTTTTATACTTATTTCTGTTTAGTTGCACTGGCTGAACCAAAAGAATTATGTAGTCGTTTCTAAATAATCACGAAACAACCTACTAATGCATATATGCTTGCCAGTTACTGAGTTTGTGCATTTCCATTCATTATCGGCCTTGGCAAACAGCGTAGAATCAGAGACGCCGTTTGATGTCTGCTATTTCGTTACACTGAAGATTTTCATATCCGCGGGTGTTTTTATGTCAAATGTTATGGTTTTTCAATAGATCGTATACTTATCTACAAAACAGCGAATGAGCATTCACTTTACATCATTTCTGATGATCTTATTTTGTAAATAATTTCTGAGCGTTAATTCCTACGTTGCTATGTCGTCAGCCATTTTTGACGGTTGCTTTGTTTACTTTCGGTTTCCACTACAAACGAAATTAATTGATTTGCTGCTTGCGTTTTTTATTGATTAAATAATAAATTATTAAACCCTAATAATGTAATTGTCTGAATATCATTTATATTCAAGATATTATCGGATAAATAGAATACCATTCTAATACCAGTGTGTACTTACATTTATCTCGGAAAGCCTAGCCGTTGTAAACCTTTCTTTAACTCGTCGCACTCAATACGTTGAATAACACATAGATTTATGTCATGTTCATTAAAAACCCACAATGTGCACAAAAGACATGCATGTGTACTACCGATTGATATTCAAACACAATTATTACGCCTTTGTTTATCGATTAAACGCCTAACTGAATTAATAACGCGTAACGTCAGTTTCTTTGTTTCGTAGCAAGATGGAAGCTAGCCTAAGCGCTTTTCATGGACGCCACGCGCGCGTGCCCTTTCCCATAAAAATATTTAAACGCAAAATACTCGAAAACTTGATTTTTCCCAGGTATAACGCCTACGCCAACAGGTAGATCGCATTCTTCTCCATATACATGTCAAATTTCAGCAAATTAACCGACCAGTTTTTCAAGCGCCTCAAATCGCGACTATATGCCTCAGCTTACGAAACTTAGCCCCCCTTTATCATTCGTTCGATTGAACGTCATCAATGATGACGTCCAATACATCACTCATTCCATACTAGAGTTGCGACACCTTAAGGGTTTCGCGGGATGGAATGAGTGGAGAGTCAATCAAATTGAAAATCGATTATTTCAAATAAAAAATTGGTACGAAAAAATATTGGGCAGTGGGTACGAAAAAAAAAAAATGGGGTACAAACACAAATTTGAGTACGAAAAAAAGGTACAACAAAATAAAGGTACAAAAAACTATTTGGGTACGAATAAAAAATTAGGTACGAACAATTTGTGTAAAAAAAATTTGAGTACGAAAATGGTACGAAAAAATTTGGGTACGTACAAATTTGTGTACGAAAAAAATAATGGTTACGAACATAATATGGGCAGGAAAAAAAACTATTTTGGTTACGAAAACAAATTAGAGTACGAAAAATAAAGGAACCCAAAAACTTAGGGTACGAAAACTATTTGGGTACGAAAAAAATGGGTACAAATAAAAATTTGGGTACAAAAAATCTGGGTACGAAACAATTTGGGTACTAACAAAATGGGTCGATTTTTTTTATTTTGTACGAAAAAAATGGTATGAAAAAAAATGGGTACGAACAAATTTGGGTACGAAAAGATTGGTACGAAAAAAACATGGGTACAACAAATTTGGGTTTTTGAAAAACATATTGGTACGAAAAAAATGGGTACGAAAAAAATTGGGTACGAAAACAATTGGGAACAAAAACATTTGGGTACAAAAAAATGGGTACAAAAAAAAATTGTTACGCAAAAAATTTGGTACGAAAAAAAATTTAGGTACGAAAAAAATGGGTACAAAAAAAAA
>NC_068369.1:33625416-33640416 GCF_020536995.1 Dreissena polymorpha
TTGCTACGTTTCACTTACAAATATATGTAATATATACTTTTTATCAGATATTAACTGGTGAAAAATCTGTTATGTTTTACAAAAATTAATTTAAACAATATCGACTATGTTCAACCAATCGGCTCTTTACAGCATAATCTTATACATTGACATTAATGTCGAATTTGATAACAATATGTTCTAGCATCTTTGAAACATGCAGACTTGAAGGTGCAAAATTCAGTGTTGTTTGCGTTTTCTTTCCGCCAATTTGTAAAGACAATGTTAATTCACAATCGCTTTGATTGATTTGTCGCGTACAAAAACCATGTGTCGCTGATCTGTCAACATCCGGCATAGACTGTTTATTTGAGAATTAGCATAACTATTATGTAGTGGCCCAGGCTGCAATGATTTCTACCGCCGTTCGCACATTATTGAAGATATTTTGGGATGTTTTTCCGTCAACGAAGACATTATTTGATACGGGAAAGAAGCTTATAATGTTACGTTGTGCAAACAAGAATTACATCGTTTGTTCTACAGCAGTAAGGGGACATTATACAAATGCACAAATAACAAGGTACGTATGTCAGCTACATTGATTATTAAGTTGAGTAGTTCCATAATATTCAATTAAAAAGTGTAGATTTGTTTCAAATTAGACATTCTTATTTACATAATATTCAACTGAGTATGGGCTTTGAGGGCTAAAGTATATTTTTTTTTTTCATTTTTACACCAGAGCGTCTTTATATTTGAGCATTGGTTTTCTCTGTAAAAACGGGGTTTAATGCAAGCGCTTATAGAGTCGCCCCAGATAACCACGTGCACAGGCTTATCAGGGTCGACTCTTTCCGCCTAAACTGGAATTTTGCTTAGAATATATTTCCTTTACACGAAAAATACCATAAAAGCGGAAAGTTCTAGAATGCACGTGCTAATCTGGGTCAACACTATACGCGCATGCACTAAGCCATGTTTCCCCACTAATCTTATGTCAGAGCGTCTTTATATTTGTATGTCATATATGTATTAAGTAACCCTTAATTTTGCAGACATTTCTATGTAGATATAAACCACAGAGTAAAGTAATTATTAGCAATAAAACACTTTATTTGGCAAACATATTAATTTCATTGACAAACGATTAAGAAAATCTTGGTACGAACGTATAATATTTTGCGCCGCTTTATATGCTTGTTATTAAACAGGAACGCATATTGTTAAACCATAAAAAGGATATGATTATTCCGATTTGGGCTTTGTTATGTAAATTATAATCGAGGGAAGGCTTCCTAAAATATCAACAATATTTCACAAATAAAGGTTCAGTAAAATATACTAAAATGTAACTGAGAGAGAGAAGACATCGGACAGACAGACAGACAGACAGACAGACAGACAGACAGACAGACAGACAGACAGACAGACAGACAGACAGACAGACAGACAGACAGACAGACAGACAGACAGACAGACAGACAGACAGACAGAACAGACAGACAGACAGACAGACAGGACAGACAGACAGACAGACAGACCAGACAGACAGACAGACAGACAGACAGACAGACAGACAGACAGACAGACAGACAGACAGACAGACAGACAGACAGACAGACAGGCAGACAGGCACAGGCAGGCAGGCAGGCAGGCAGGCAGGCAGGCAGGCAGGCGGAACGCAGGGCAGGCAGGCAGGGCAGGCAGACAGGCAGGCAGGCAGGCAGGCCAGGCATACCGGCAGGCAGGGCAGACAACAGGCAGCGGCCGAAGGCAGGACAGGGCAGACAGGGCCGAACAGGACAGACAGGGCAGGCAGGCAGGCAGGAAGGCATAGGCAGGCCGGCATGCAGAACAGGTAGCAGATAGAAAGAGAAACAGCAATAGAACGTTCCCAAAACGGCACAACTTCACTTCACTATTCGTCTCAATGTTCGAGAGTCTTATTAAGGTTACTTAGGTCGTAGTTCGGGGACACCGTTCGGGTTCCTGACATTAATGCAGTGTCAAAAACGTTATAAACTTCAAACCGGCAACAACAAAGTGCACTGACTATCATCAATAAAGACCATGAGTCATGTTTGTTACATGTGTCCCAAATTTCACAAGTCATACACGTTAATATTTTGTGCACATCTGCTGTCAGTGAGGTACGATAACTATTCAAAGGTCACAATCATAACTGCACTAAACATTTTACTGACAAAAGAGCACTTTAAATGGCTGCTGATAATTGAACTTTCTTTCAAATGTCCCTGCATATAAGGCAGTACCGAAGAGAGTGCGTCTATTCTCAAATAAAACAAGAGTTATTTATATACTATGCCCACAAATTGAATATGCTTTCGATAATACATACTTAATAGAGCAATTGTCTGTCCTTAAATGCATACGCAGCGGCATTATAAATAAGTAAAACATCGTTTCAGAGCCGAGTATCAGTTTAAGTGTAACGCCATTGCTTATTTTAGCCCTTTTTATACATCACTCATAAGACATCGGATATTTCAGTAGACATCGGATAATGCATTTTACATCGGAAATTGCATTATATATCTGATACTGCATTATAAATCGGATACTGCATTAGACATCGGAGATTGCATTAGACATCGGAAAATGCATTAGACATCGGATACTGCATTAGAACAGACCAGAACAGATATTTTATTTGATTTGTACATAGTACATCATCATCATACATCACAAAATGTGTGTTTGTCCAATTAAAAATGAGAGCACTTTAAATGGCTGCAGATAATAAGCCATACTTAAGTATTTCTTTTTTGGGCCATTATGGTCAACAACCAATTAAAACGGAATTATGAGGCCATCGATCGTTAATTAGTGGCGCAATTAGTGATGTATACTGATGACAGTTACAGTGACGTAAATAAGTATCAATAAGGTAAATTGCATGGCATCATTTGCTGTTCTTGTTGGAAAACTGTATATTTTACACGATCCGACCAGACAAAACAACTTAGATCAGAAAATGCAATGACTCAACTCTCATTTCTACGCCGATTAATAAAAGGTAAAGTGCCATCGCACAAATGCATTGATATTTTCAACATACATTTTCATACATATATTTTAATACATAAAGAGAACCAAGTCTACTGAAGTTATTATGTCCATTAGAATTAAAAAAAACCCAGCTATGTTGTTGGTGTTTGTTGTAGATTGTGTTCATGCTGTTATTGGTAACTTATAGTGTACATATTCATATGTATTCAAATAGAAAAGAACCTTTCCGATAATTCAGAATTGTATACCCTTTATCAACCATTCAAAATTACACACACTTGACCTTTTTCGCTAGAAGGGTGTCGTTTCGTTTGTATTTGTTACAATAAAGGTGATTAATATGTCAGCTGGTTTGGAACATTTGATGAAATCAACCATTTAAAGTCAATTAGAGATCTTTGAAATTCCCTGTAGAATTAATTGCAGCGTAATTGGATTTCATCTCAGTAAATTTTCACTCTGCCTGTTAAAAGATTGTGACCCGCAAAAAATATATCTCTAAACTGACGAGGAAAAAACAGAGAGGTTTTAATTAGATTTGATTTTGAGAGTTTCGTAGATTGATGTGAATCTGCAAATGTTGAAGGGGTTGTTTCCTAAGACAACGAAGGCGACAATCAGTTAAACTCGATTGTTAACAATGCGTACATACATTTAATATTAGAATGCTATGTCTGTACGCGAGATGCATTTGTATTGCTTCGGATAGTTGCCATTAGTAGAGCACGCATTGAATGGCACATGTAGAGGCTTTGTATTCAGCAATAGCAAAAGTTTTTTTTATATTGTGTTGTTGTTGTTGCTGTTGTTGTTAAAATTTTGCTTGGAACAGCATTTTAGTTGCAGCAGCCTTATGAGGCTTGATCTGGGAAACCCGGGCTTAATGCACGGGCGTTGATTGTCATCCCAAATAGGCCTGTGCAGTCCGTACAGGATAAGAAGAGAGATGGCACTGCCCGCCATTATTTAATTTTTTATTTAAATGTGTCTTCTTAACGAAAATCCAGTCTATACGCAAAGCGTCGTCCCTGATTAGCATGTTCCGAACTCTAGGCTTATTGGGACGACACTTAATGCATGTCATGCATTAAGCCCATAGGTCCCAGAACAAGGCTCGTTTAAGCATTATCAGGGCCATCAGCATCAGCGGTAGTAGTCGTTGTTGTATAATGCGTACTTTACCTTAAAGTACGATATTATAATATCTCACAGTTTTTCAAGAAGTCAATCCCTGTGCAATTTATTTCGGCAAGATTGTGTAACGGCTGTTCTAGTGGGTCGTATTACTCCCTTGTGAGTCCAACCACCGTCTTAAATTATTGAGAGGTGTCAACAAAACAATTGAGCCAAGATTTTGCATCAAAGATAATTATTTCCTTTGGGGAAGATGCTATACATAACTCATGCTAATAAATTCACTTACATTTCGCATGATTTCTGCCATTTTTCTGAAGACGCGATTTACGCAGAACACCTTTAAAGGGGCCTTTTCACAGATTTTGGCATTTTTTTTAACGTATTCATTAAATGCTTTATATGGATAAATGTAAACATTGGATCGTAAAAGCTCCAGTAAAAATCAAGAAAAAAATTAAAAAAGAGGCAAAGAACATTGCCTGGAGCAGGTTTCGAACCAGTGACCCCTGGAGTCCTGCCAGAGTCCTGAAGTAAAAACGCTTTAGCCTACTGAGCTATTCCGCCGAGTACACATTCTTGACGTATTTTATACATTATATAAGCAATCTTCGTAATTTCACAAAATTTAACGACAAAAACAGAACTCTCCAAATTATTCAATCGTTTCGCGTTGCAACGCTTTATAATTTTTAGGTTTTAAAATCGTCAAAAGGTGCATATAATGGCTATATTAGAGCATGGTTAATGTTCAGTATACTGTTTCCTCACAAATATCATAACTAAAACGAAAAACTTACGAATCTGAAACAACTTTTTTCAATTTTGTCAATTTACCAAAGCGTGAAAAGATCCCTTAAAGTTGTTTTTGGTTTTATGTTCCTGGTTTGCATTCGAAAAGCATTTATTATAGTTGATTGCTATCACATGTTTATTGCAATATCAGACAGAAGGAATGTTAGTGAATTAAAAAGTGAAAATTATCGAACATTTTCAGTTTACTGTGAAATGAAGTTTTTTTGTTATGTCATGACGTCATTATTTTAGAGTAATTTTCCAGTTTAAAACCTTAAATAATCATTTGTAAGCATACAATAAAAGTAAATTGTAAATTTGTTGGATTCGTTGGAATATCGATTTTATTCAATTGTGATCATTAACAAAAAATGTATATGATAACTCGTGTATTGAAATCGATATTCCACCAAATCCAACACATATCCTCTTTTTATTTGAAAAGAAAGCGGATTCCAGATTTGGAAGGCTTTTCTTGTGATGGCAGAGATTGTATGTCAAAACATTGAACGACAATTCTGCGTGGATATTAATTCACTAGGTCAACGTAGAAGGGGAGGCTACGACAATGAATTGTTGGGTACAGTAATTAAGAATGTTCTCCCTTGAACAAAGGTTTTACCTTGCTACGATTACCGTTAAACTTAATTTCTTCTGTAATGGTCCCGGATTGCATCGACGTGTAGCAACTGAAACAGCAGTGACACGGAAACGAACAACTGCGCGTGTGCGACCGGAAATAGCATGCTAACATCAGGGTCATCTGAAAAATCATACGTCCAGCGTTAAATATTAGCTAACAAATTTACCAACGAGAGTAACAGTATACAATTTAATTATCAGTCTATCACAATGGTTGAATTAAAAACTAATTTCGTACTTGAAACTTAGGTAGTTTTAAATGGGGGATGTGTGGATGAGTGCGTGTGTTAGCGTTCACGAGAGTGTGTGAGTGATTGCACGAGTCTTAATTTATTCGTTTTGTGTTTTAAGGTTTCCGTGGCGTAGTGAATACGGTATTCGTCAAGCGACTGGGGAGTCACGGCTTCGATCCCCACTGATCTTTAGATCTCCCCCATAGACATACTGGTTCTAGTCCAAGGAAAAGGATTCGATATCGTTTCAAATACGTAGTAGTAATTATAATAGAACACAAATAATAATGTTTGAACTAAAAACTAGATTTGTTTTAGCTACGATGTTTTATCCGTGTTGGCTGTATTATTAGTGAAAGTTCTCTTCAATTTCTCAGAAAAAAGGAAGCACGTTCCTTTATTGAACGAGTTTTTGCTGCGGTGGTTTATTTATCGGGCAAACAGTTATCATCGCTTTTGATCTTTTCAATTAAAACGATGAATGCATATTTGATTTTATAATTGCATTTCTTATTATTAAATCTCGCTATTTGTTATACTACTTTTGTCGAAAATGCAGTTAAACGATTATTTCGCAGATCCGGTATCTTAAAACCAATATTTCAACAATACGGTCTTGAAGTCTACTTTTATGATACGTATAATTACGGCGTCGAAATCATAACACGAACATTAAATTATAGGGTTCGCGGACTTTCATATTTGTTACTTGAGGGTCCGTCGCAACATTTGGGCAGCTCGAATTACCCGTCTCACACACGATCTAGATGTTAACTGTCCACGACGAAAGAACATTATCCAATTGAACGGCTATGGTAAAACGTTGTTGATGTATTTGTTTCTCGGATTAGCACTTGCGATTTTGAATAACAACATTCATCAAATTTGAAACAAAATTGCATGCATAAGAAAATAGAGATTAGCATCACACTTCCAATATGCCGTATTCTTAATGAACCTTTTGCAATCAAACGTATATTTGTAATATATACTAAAGACATTTTAACAAATGTAAAACACTAACATTAAAAAATGAGCCTCGCTCTGTTAAAAGGGGGTTTAATATATGTGCGTAAACTGTCATCCCAGATTAGCCTGTGCAGTCTGCGCAGGCTAAGCAGGGACGACGCTTTCCGCTTTTATGATATATTTTCCTTTAATAAAGTCTATTCTTATTAAAAATGCAGTTTAGGCGGAAAGTGTCGTAACTGATTAGCATGTGCGGACTGACAGGATAATATTGGACGACCGTTTACGCACATGCATTAAACCTCCTTTTCTTAGAGCACGGCCCAAATATTATACACACACTGACATAATTATTTTCATATTAAAAACAGAGCACCACAAACTAAACTTAAATTCAACGTCTATTATGTAGACTGTGTAGTTATATATAATTACATTAGGTATCAAAACCCAAACGGATCTGAAAGGCTTGAACGATACCCATATGGGCATATTAAGATTATTAAACCCATTGTTTTCGCTCGTTTAGTTAAAAACATAAATATAGTATGTGTTAAGCAATAGGCCGACTTACTTAGATTCCTCTGGTATATGGGTATTAATCAAACATTCCATAATGGATAATATGCATTATACTCCCTTCGATGGTCTCGTTCTGGCGCATTTAGGGGTTTTAAAAAGGTCGCCAATAAACGAAAGAACAACAAATTTACCCAACATAAACACTAAAACAAAAGAACGACAAATATATCCGCCAGAAAGACAAACACGGGCGCACATACGACAACTTTCGTCGTTCGTACGTGGTATCGTGTTGGAAACTTCAGAACCAGCCAGACGTCGAAAAAATGGCGAAATCAGCTTACCTACTTCGGTATCGTATTTCAGTACAAAAAGCAATGATTGTATCATCAGTGAAAATACCCGTTTAATCGCGACTTTTTACGCCTACAGGTATTGAACAAAGATTCGTTGTTGTATTCGCTAATTAACTCGCCCATACTTTAATTTTTATAAATAGGGTGTATTGCATTTCGTTCTCCAAACGGATAAAAAATTATCCAAAATATCGAGCAAATAACCAAAAATACACGATGTTTGGCCTTAAACACTTACAAGGGTTAACGCGGCGAGAATGTTTTCCCATGCAACTTTTGTTAAGTATTATTTGTTACTACATCAGATAAACGAGATATTTGTTAACACATAATAAACTGTCGCCTATTCGGAGCCGTTTTTATTTATACAAAACATTTTTGTGAACACTCTCACAAATTGAATTTTCTTTTTAGTTTAACATATTTGTATCGTAAAGTTTCATTTTTTCGGTTTTACAAACAAAAATTCGTTACAATTTAGTAATTAGTGTAACGTTTAGTAATTTTCTTTATTTAATCTATCATTTTTATAACAGTTACAGTCATTTCTATGGGGATTTTTTCTACCGTAAAATGTTGAAATTGTAATATGCTTTGTTTTGGTGAATATGCAAAAAACAGTCAATATCTTTAAAGACGTGATCTTAAGTAGTTATGAAAATAACGATATCTAGTTAATAAATATGTACACGATAAGTTCTCTCAGACCAAGTCTTTTTGCAAGTGAATATTACCGGTTTCGCTTCGAACATATAAACACTAAGTAAAAAGTAACGAATCTCAATTAACATTAAAATTAGGTGGTAGAACAATGCCATAAAACTCATGCCTTGACAACAAATGACACATTGGAAATATCGGTTGAACATAATAAGTCTATCAATGTAATTCGTTTCTGTAGTCTGGTATGACAGAAACACCAAACTAATCAAAAATGGATATATACAGACCTCACATTCCTATTAAAATAAACCGTGTATTCTATATCACTGAAAAAATGCACGGCTAATCAAGAAATAAACTATTTGGAATTGCTGCCTCATTTGTAATAGTTCAACCGAGAAGTATTCCTTTACATTAAAAGGCAATATTTATAAGATTTAAAATGTGTAGCATATTTTAGTCTGCACTGAACTGCATGTTTTAATTAGATGATCTGCTAGTGCGCTAGATGTAACCATCCGCTTGAAATACCCGGGTATTATGATGCTTATTTTCCCTTTTAAATTCGCGTTTGCGTTTGAAGTTGACCAAGTATCGAGCATCAACATACTTCAAGCATATTTCAAGCCATATATATGGACCGTGCTCTGCGAACAGGGGGTTTAATGCATGTGCGTAAAGTGTCGCCCCAAATTAGCCCGTGCAGTCCGTACAGACTAATAAAGGACGACACTTTCCGCCTAAACTAGATTTTGCTAAGAAGATATTTTCTTTAAACAGAAAATATCATAAAAGCGGTTAATGTCGTCCCTGGTTAGCCTGTGCGAACTGCACAGGCTAATTTAGGACGACACTTAACGCACATGCATTAAAACCCCGTGTCACAAAGCACGACTCATATGTATAACATGTTTGTGATATTTTGGGTAAGGGATGATTTTGATTAAAAGCCATTTTGTCTTGTATTGCCTACATCTACTATTGTGTGCTTATTTGAATACCCGAATATGTGTTAGTCATATTTATGTGTATAATTATAATTCCACATTTGACAGCTTTGTTTTAATAATGTAACTTATGACTGCTTGCTTCAGACGCAGGTTACCTATTAAATAAATTTAATGACATAAATATTTAATACGAAACCGAAATAGATTTAAAGTGAGAAAATTACAGTAATACCGGTATGTCGATTGCCCGTATGAAAACTACGAACATAATAATTACAAAGTTAATGAAGCGACTGCTGACAGCCAAAGTGTATTGAGTCACTCATAAACTATGCAATACACACAAATAACAAACAACGGCAGAAATGTAATTAAACCATTGAATTACAAAAAGCGGTGCTTTATTTAATAAATTTAATAAAAACACTTAAAAATACAAAGGCTGTGTCTAATATAGTACGTGAAAGAAATGTTACAACAACGCCGATAAATAAAACAATCAACTAAAGCTCGTTTTTATTAACAACTGAATGTTGATTTTGTTAAAATGCATTGAAATTGCAGTGAAATATTCACGTTACATGTATTAAAACATTTGTTTCAACAACTGGTTTTTAAATAAAGCGTTAATAGAATTACCCATTCTACAGTATGAGGTTTTAATTGTCATTTTTTCAAGTGGTTATGAAGAAGCAAACAAACACATATACTCACTGTGAAAGCAGAAATTTGGAAATGCCTTTTTCTTTGTATGTATTTATTTTATTTGGATTTAAATATATTCCAAAAACATTCCATAACATATGAAAGATGAAACACATTACCTGAGACAATATCGATGAGTTGTATAGTCCTTTTAAACTGTTTAATTCCCCGAAATGAGGGGTGCTGTTAATAAAACATCCGTATATACAATCCCCGGGTATTTGTTTCACAACTTTAATTTTAAACAAAACTTCAAGTGAATATTGCCAACGAAAGGCGACACATTTCTAATCCAGCCAGGCTGTACAAAATGGTTAATCGATTAAACTTTCTTCATCCAGGTCAACGAAAGGTACCGAGTGCGTTTGTACCAGTCCGTTGGCATCACCAGGTTGCCGTATGTTAGTGTAGCAATGACACGCAACACTGGTTAGACCGTTCTGTACCATACCCAAATAGTATGCGTATACTTCGCGCAAAATAAAAGGATTTGCGGTGAAGTTCACTTTCTAGTCAAACCGTTCTGTACCAAACGATATCCATATACAATTTAAAAAACAGCCAATGAAAGCATTTCGAATAGATTCACACACTGTTTATAATACTTTGCTCAACGTATAATGCTTTCAAATCAAAGAATTGCGATGGTCTTCATACACTTGTAAGACCGCTGCGTGCGGGGCATATTCAAAGGAAATATTTGCTTCCTCGCATAAATGCAGTTTTCGCCATACACCATAAAGAAAAGAATATTTCCGTTAAAAGGCAACTGCGATGAATTTGTCACTATACAAAGATCGCTCGATAACGAATTAGTAAACATGTTATATATAGGACTTGATTTAAAAAAAAGCAAATATGCATAAATAAACAACACTTGATATGTAAAACATGAAAAAATACACAATAAAATGTATTATTATAATGTAATAAATACATTCCAGAAACCTTTTCGGGAGAAACGACCCCGTTATCATCAGCAAGTATTTTATTTAAGACTTTTAGCAAATCACCTTTTCAATACAGGGCAGACACTAAAGATCACAGAAAATGAACATTATCAAAGTAGAGAGCACTGCATGACGTAAGTGTTCCAACAATTATCTGTATTTTAATTTTATAATTAACGTGTCCCTCTTGATTTCCGTTGGCATCTGTATCCGATTTTAAATCAAGATTATAAATAACGTGTAACAAATATGTGCATTAAGTGCATGATTTTTGTGTATAGGTAAGTGTAAACACGCATGGACAATTCGCATATTAATATTTACCATTTGTATACGGATAGTTCATATAACATTGTGACTGAGAGTAAAACAAAGGGATGGTGTTAATTGTACTGTTATTATTCAATAAAGTTACACATATCGTTATAAAAAATAACACACATAATATATGTTTTTCAGTTCAATTATCGACATTATTAATAAAGTATTTGCAATACAAAGTCAACAGCGGATTATTGCGACAACACAATAAAAAACCGAACCGATGACCTTCACTTTGGGCGCCCAATATTAATCCACTTCACCAACACAGTGAGGGATAGCCGATAGTCTACTGTTAATATATATCGGCTCTACGGAATCAAATCGTTATTTGCGAAAATAAATTAAGGAAATGATATATGCATCGCATAATATAAGTAAAATACAAATTATTCCGATTTTCACTCTATAAATGAGCCCGCTCTGGACAAACGGGGCTTATTGCACGTGCGTAAGGTATCGACCAGCAGTCCGCACAGGCAAATCAGGGACGAAACGTTCCGCTTTCATTGTATATTTGTTTAATGTCCAGAAAAATCCAGTCTAGGCGGAAAGTGTCGTCTTTTTGTGGACTTCACGTGCTTGTCTGGGACGACCATTTACACAAATGCAATAAGCCCCGTTTTCCCAGACTGAGGTTCATAATGTTCTTTTATTCGTACACAGTGTATTGAGCGGGAGAGTTTTCTCTTTTGGTGTCTATACACAGCCAGTCACCCATGTCGTGATAGCTCGGTGCGATGTTCGGGTTTAAAATCAGCAGTAAACTCGATAAAGTGAATTAAAAATTTGAATGGGCGACATCAAAAGGTCTAATCATCATCCAAGTAATGAATGGTTTACACGTTAACGTGTTGATTTAAATAGATTGTAAACCAGGACATTTTTAAAACTAATTACCAAAACAGGTAAACAGAAGGGTTTTATTAACCACCTTCTAATGTATATTTTTTTAAGTGAATTGTATGCACTGATTGAGCATAGTTTAGCTTTTTATGTCCACACCGCTGTATTTGACTTTAATCGCGCGAATATTTTATGAATACGTATTGATCACACGGGAGTTTTCACATAATAAATTTGCTACAATCGAACTCAATATCGATAAGGAAACGTTTAATTTACGAAGTATTATAATGGATAGCTAATAAATAAACATGCATGGTATTGAAATTTTATTGGAAGTTTTTTTAAACTGGTTCAACACACGCTTATTTATACCGTATTATCATTAGACCTGGGATTGTCAAGACATCGTTGCTGTAATTTTCTAATTATGTACTAAATGAACATGATATGTATACGTATCTAGTTAGCTAATTACAATTACAATCCATGTATCCGTTATATATAACTGTAAAAATGGTTTTGTCGTAAATCCATTGAAATAGCAATAAATAACATTTACATCCTAACGTCTTCGCATTTCGTGTTGCCTTTTTTAAAGAACTTATTTATTATAAAAACTTCTGCTATATCTGAATCTGATATTTTATGACGTCATCATACCTGGCACGATATTGTCCTCGATATTGTCACAAAGGCAGGCCAGGCTACCTGCAACGCCTCGAATCTGTGTAAATTCGCCACAGATTTGACAGCCATTGAGGCAAGGAAACATATCAGTATTGTTGAACTTGCTCCTCGCAGAGGTAACCTCCCAAAGATTGTAGATTCGTTTAGCCACTACTAAAACCAAGTTGGAAATACTGCGATATCTGTAATAATTGTTTATTTGTTTTTTAATTCAACTTGTGTTATTATTTACAGACATACTAGTATAATTAACTATGCAGCGTACGATACAAGCTCTGAATATCTTCTTGAACTAAGGTCACGCTATTCTTCTTATTAGTATCATCCTTCTTTTATCGACATATATTAGGTCATGGAAGAAATATTGCAATATAGTGAACATGGTATACAACTTCATAGAATTTTGACTCATGAAGATGAACGGTAACTCAACATGTTTTGATATACTCAAATAAGACAATGTGATATGTTAGCTGAACTTTTGTAATAAAATAAGCAATATGCATTTAACATAATGCTTCTACTACATATCGATGTATAATACATTACATTCCTCTATCATAATAAATCAAATTGACTTCTAACTGAGCTTCTATAATCGAATAATGATGTCCTTCTGTCATTTTATCTAGTTATGTTCTATGTTGCCGGCGTTCTACTTGCGACGTTTACATCATCACGTAAGCATAGTATTCTGCATGTGTTAATTTGATGCCTGCTGATTTTAACTATTTATTATATTTACTTTAATTTCAATCAACTGTACTACTGTAACGTATAGTTCCCTTAGTCTCTCGCAAACTTACTATCTTATCTATTTGATGACTTGGATAATATACCGGCCATGTTGTTATTCTATGTCTCTCAGTTGAAGGTTATATAACAAAAATATACTTTATTGTTCTGTAAAATTTTAAGCATAAAGAACAAGTGTTTGCTTATTTTGTTCCTACGCGACGAGCACGATTTTAAGAGACGGTATTAAGCATAAATGATCCTTTACAGATCGGCTTGGGTGTATTGCATATTGATATAAAACAATTCTTTGGTAACAAACTTGGTAATGCTAAAATCAATATGTTGTTACTGTTTTTTTTTAATTTTGTTACTGCTTAACAGAAATGCTAAAGACATAAACTGATAATAGTTTTTCTCATTTTACGTAAAATATGCTTTCTTACCCATACCTTGTGTTTTCTATTGAACAAATGCCCTGAAATGTCTGTCTTGCAATGATATACCCCAACCCAATGATTACAATTACATATCAGAATGCGGTCAGCACGAGGTAGGCACATTTTTATATCTCTTTCGGAAACACACCGAACATATTGCACATCACAACAGTCTGTCCTAATTTATTTATGGTACCGGTATATGTCCATTAAAATACAATAAAGGCAAGCAAACGTGTAGGGAACAACCACTTTTTCTGAAATAGACCGCACGTGCTCAAAATTGGCCGCGCGTGCTAAATATTGACTACTGACTAAACACAGCTATATTATGCTCAATAGATCGTTGTCGGCTCAGGTACAATTAAAAAGTACCCCGGATACTCTGAAGTATACTTCAATGTACACCGCGTACGGAAAATATGCCTAAAGGCAATCGGCCATTCACCATGGTACTTTTAAATATATTTTCCGTATCCCTGTTACTTTTAAGTATACTTAAGAATACCCGGAGTATTTTTAGTAGTACCTGAGCAGACAACGACCAATCGAGAATAAGTTGCATTGCGCGGTAGCGTTAAATTGTATTTCTGTGGACGCGGTTGATTGTTTACAATTGAATCATTTATGTTATCAATATTTTTTTAATATGTTAAAATCCTATGAGCATTTGACATTCATATGAAATTAAATCTAAATATAGTCTGTATAATAAATTATTTTTGGGATGTACAACGTTTGTCAATGTGTACCAGTACTGTTAAAATACGTGTTTAAACACTGATTGATACACTGGGTGAATATGTTCGGTTCCATATATAAAACCGAATAACACTCAACTTCGCACTCTGGATCAGCAGACGATGTATTGCTCATATCTGCGTATCTTACGGAGGATTCCTGAGATTGTCAACTTCGGCATAACAGCGACAGGCCAGAAATTCCTAAATTGTTAATGGACCTAAGATCCATATGCAGTTTAAGGGGTTGCCTGGTTGGTCATAGTTTGCTCGGCTGTTTTTTTCATTTTCTTAGTT
>NC_068369.1:33645416-33685416 GCF_020536995.1 Dreissena polymorpha
TATGCATGCATACACATTTAAATATTGAGTACATGGCATGGCATCTTGAGGCTTTTAACAAAAATATTTTTATTTCGGTAACGCTTGCCTTTTAGCTTTTCAAACGCTTTTAAGAAACACGCAGACAATTTTCTAGAAATAGAATTACACAATTATAAATCTTGAAATTTCCTTATTTCATTATTGGGTTTTGGTAGAAACCTAAGAAATGCATTTTCATGTTCTCTTATGAGGAATGGACTTTTATGTATTGAACCCTTTAATAATACAACATTAAAGGCATAGTCGTTTTAATTTTATAAAGCCTCAAAACACCATTTGCAAAAACATCTTATAATAATTGTATAAGTAATTCATGGGACATGCTCACAGTTTTTTTGTTTGTTCATCATGCTTAGTCTAAGCGTGACAATTTTAAGGACTTTCATTAATCATTTAATACGCAGTACAATAAAAGCATATCGAGGGAGCTCAATGATGCATCCTCTTGGCGTTAATTCTTGCCAATCAAAGGTCGAACGAGGTTACCTTTTAGTTGCCTTTCGTCTATGCCGACATAATGCATTAATACGTTAATTGTTTACCATTCACTTTATTTTGTAACTGATTCGCGTGTTTTCCAAAACTTCAATTAAAATAGGAGTTACAATAATAATTTACATTTGTTTGCGTTATTTTTGCAAGTTTATCAATTTAAACTGATGACTACTATGTGTGTTTATAATGCCGCTCCTATTATATATATATGTGTAATATGTCATGTAATATGCGTGAACAATAAATTGTATCCTCGTGGTAATCTGTGAACATTCCCCTTAAGAAAATAAAAGATATATGTCATTAAAGCTACTACAATACACTTCGAGCACACAGTTATGTGTTTTGAGTCTTTGGGTATTTATTATTTAACTATCGGATTATAACACATACCATGCCACATTTAATATTTGTTTAAGCATTTGTTTGATCATACCACAAAACACACGGTCATGAATAATTTGAAAACCAAAAACTAATCTGGAATATACGCATACGAACATATCTGAACTTTCATATCTGCGAATGATGATGCTCGATAACCGGTCGGTCGTTTATTTATACCTAAAGACTCAAAACCTTAAAATTTAAAGACATAATAATCGATTAAATTGCTCAATAAACCATAGTGCAATTAAAGCAAAACTTAAGTCCATAGTTGTTTACGTACGCTTTTAATAGATAAAACCCAATTAAATGTTACTTTTGTGTAATTTTTGAATGTATAATGTTTAGTTATAGAATTGAACATAAATACGATAATTTTACGTTTAACTGTAGACCAAAACAGACCTCTTATGTATGGATATAAGTTTATTTGCACTATGGTTTGTTGGTAAACACGTTAGAACAACTATGTTCAATAATATACTATACGGTATACACAATACACACGATATACTATTTCTACTACATATGATAATGAGAATAATACAAGTATTTAAAATGTATGCATATTTCATTGCAATCACGCATGGGGCGTTTTAAATTTATAAAGCTAGGTGTTATAAAGTGTATTGTATACGGACAGTCGTCCTTATAGAATGTTTATATGTGCATATGCATTCTTTTCCTATGAAATGTATGAACCGCCTGCACATATTGAACAAAAAGCAAAGATTAATGCTTAATAAATATCCTATGTGCGTAACACGTGGGTGCTCAGTTTCAAAATCATTAAGCAAAAAACATAAGATACAACTCATGCAATTTCTTTTAAAATTCCACTCGCAACCAGTTCGTAAAGCGAGTTCCTGTTTCTAACAACTTCAGTCAAACCCTCATTTTCCGTTCATGTTTTTGACTACTATGATACTACTGACCTTTGATCAATCCTCCCCTTTTGCGATGTTATTTTTTATAACGGCATCCAAGATTATTTCATATAAAGATCTTACGCAAACGCATGACATTAAGTTCAAGTACAATTAAAAACGTCCACATATGTGATTGCTTAGTCAAGACACGACAAACAAACATAATACAATATACAAATACAATTGTAAACATTACTTATAAAATCAAGATTGCATGATTTAATATGCAATCTCATTTCGTTCAAAAGACTTAAAAGAAGGAGTAATACAAACATAAACATACTACTACCATCGGTTGCAAATTAATTGAATGCGCCATTTTCTGTAGTATATATGTTTACTACGCTAAGAAAAAATGCATCATACAAAATGCAAATATATCTCCTGCAGTCTCACTCAGCAAGTCAAACAAAAGTATTATACAATAATAATAACTTTATGTATTTAATTAACGCGTTAATAGACACGTGTGTGTTAAGTTACGATTCAAAGGCAAACACATTAACAAATACTTAGTATATATGTGTGGTGAACTAACATAAACATTTTGACAATCTTTTGAAAGAAATCATATTGAATAATTTGTTAATTTGCGTCTCGACTATTGTTATATGGGTGCATTTTTCCTGCGTGTCTTAGAGTTATCAAAATGATTCAAATGATTCATGTTTAAAGCACAGAGGTGTCAAAGAATTACTTTTACACTCGTAAACTTATAATATGCATCAGTATTATTATGAAATGCAAATATAGCTCCTTCAGTAACATGCAAAAAGTCAAAAATAAAATATCAGACAGCAAAATAGTCGTTACCCATTAAATAGTAAAATTTAGTTTGCATAAATTGTATTCTCCTTAATATAATTGTTATAAAATCAAAATTCAAAGGCAAACACATGACACAATTCTTATTATATATATGTGGTGAATTAACAAAAACATTTCGACCAATAAAATCTATTGAAAGAAAACATATTGAATAATTGGTGATTTTGCGTTCAGACTAATTTTATATTAGTCTTGCTATGTGCAGTTTTTCCTACGTATCTTATAGTTATTCAAATGTTTATAATTACTTTTATACTCGTAAACTTAACATATAGACCAAGACATTGTGTTCTTGTGTGTGTTACTACTAACAAACACATCAGCAACTTGTGCAACATGTAAATCTATGTTATTTTGTTCATAAATGCATAAACGCCTACGTACACTGCTTAAGAATTGAAAGATCCAACTTTACAAGTGTACAAGGATAGTTGAGTGTATGCATATTTCAATGAAATCTGAAAATAACGCACTTTAAACTCAACACATACATCAGTAAACAATATAAATAAAGTAATGTACATTATTAACCCATTAATGCCTAGTGGACTCTTCCATCCTTTTAAATTGGATCAATTTATTTCCAAAATTAAGGATGTCTAGTATATTTATTTGTATATTTAGAATATTTCTTACATAAATTCCTTTAAGCAAATAGCGCAGACCCTGATGAGACATTGCTGTTTGCCAAGGCCTTTTTTCTAGACGCTAGGAATAAATGGGTTTATACTAGCTTACACATTACACATACAAATAACATACACACGCTAGTTATAGTGCGGAAATACATCAAAACAACAAACTATATTTTATTTTTATACAGTAAAATAATACAATTAAACAGGTATTCGTGATGTTGATTTTTAAACATAATCAGTTACTTAATCTTAAAATTAAAACGTCGTACATTCTTAAGAAGATCAGTGAAGTTTTAATGGACTTATATTGTTCATTGTGAGCGTTGTTAATCTGTTACCGACTGCATTAGCTTTCCATGATACACCGCTGGACATTAGTTTTGATTCATTACATTATTGCGTTAGGATAAACCACAAATATATAAAACTAGCGTATGCGTATAAACCCCAATGAGGCGCTTGTTAATAGTAGATAACTTATGTTTATGAATCTAAATGGAAATTAAACATTTAATTTATAGTTTTTCAAAGACATATATGAAGAACTTTAAGAAACATCTGTTGAAATATTTCATGAATGAACTTAGAACTGCACTGTTAATTGGTTGAAATGTGCTGATCATGAAACATGATGAATTCGGTCGTTACTGTTTTTATTATCAGAATTTGTAAACAATCCAACACTACAAATATACTAAATTCGTATGCACCTATCTAAAATCATATATGTTAAATTAACTGTCCATGTTACATCATATAGAAATAATACATAATGCAACTACACGATAATAACGCACGTTATAAAAACATTATAAAATGTAATGTTTTCATAAGATCTTGAAAACTAAAACCCAAAGAAAATTGAAACTCAAATGAAAGGTTAAATTGGTAAATACGTAGGAATACAGCTACACTACAGTTCAACAAAACTTTTTTTTTGGTACAAAATCAGTTATGTATGAAATATATAACACAAATATAAGTTCAATCAACGAAAAATTTATAGGTTAAGACACACATTAACACATTATATGAAATGGTACTACTTTAATTGTTAGTTTCATTATGAGCAATTCTTTTCATTCAGTCGCTACATGTAACTACCTGCTTATCACATCACTTTTTTTTATAAAAACACATATACTCCTAAACTAAACATCTTATCAAACAACAATATTACATTAAAAAGATACCCCTTTACAAATCATACAGTATGAAAACACAGATGTAGGTTATATGGCATAACAAACATTGGTTTGCATTAAAAATAGTTGTTCATTTAAATTGTTATATGAATAACATTTACATTTCAAATTAATGGCACGTAATTACATTTGCAATTTAATTGCGCATTTGTTTTAATATACTTTTATTTTCATCTGCTAAAAATACAAAATAATGATGTATATTGTATGGTATATTGAACATTAAGTTATATACATTTCATAAGGAGTACCAGGACGTAGACAAAAATTAAAGTTATGTTGAAAATAGTATCGAGAAACACACTTTAAAGTGTGTGCATCAGTCGAAATTTTATTGTGACAAAATGTGTCGGTAAATGTCCCAGTTTTTAAATGCCCAAAACAGGTAAAACAGAAGATGTTAATCTTATGATTGTTTGATTAAGTATTGAGAGCATACTAAACGGTTTTCGTGCTATCAAAATGATGATCGTGTTGTTAAAACAAACTTATTTTAGAAGCCTTTGGATACATATCTATGATTGCAATAATATATGTCCCTAGATGCAACGATCAAAGGACGAACACAAATTAACACGCTTATACACTATTTACATTTATGCAAATTCAGAAATGCTTAACATATCATAGGAGGCACACAATTTATGAAGCAACAATACACTGCAAGGCAAACAATATCGATAGCGTTTAAAAAAGTATCCTTCATGGTAAAAGTTTTTATCACTACCATTGTGTGCCATTAAAAATTAATGCTTTTAAAAAGAAATCAATACCAAACACATTCATTGAACACACACATTTTCCAATGCCAAAATTATACAACTGCACTGAGAAATATACAACAATATAAAGGTATACATACATACATTTGGCCACGTAATAGTACGAAACTGTAGAATATACACCATATCCTCAGATTCAGACAATACTGAATGTGCACTGTCGATATCATATGCAATATATAGACCGACTAATGTGCCAGTTTTAACGTGATTTGTCTTATGATTACGCAATTCCTTAGCAAATAATTGTACCGAAGCTATTGTTGTTCGTTTTCACCATTCTCTAAATTCATTTACATTCACACCGAATATTAACGACATGTGCAAACATTGAATACATTGAAAACAAAAACTTATAAATACAATGAGAATCAAAAAGCAAGCATGTATATACACTGCAAATACACCGACCCAAATAATGGAATACACACTTCACGAAATGCTCTAGTCGATTCGTATTAAAATTAACGTGAAGTGTTCGTAGTTGAAGACGTAATACATTGTTCGGGCATAGTTAAGTGCAACATATATAAACTGAGGAGCTGCGCCATGAGCGCATGATACGCCCGTCGTTCGCCAATGAAGTAGTAAGGTAATAAATAACCCTTTGAATCATTTTTTTACTTCAGTTTATTTGTATTTGAATACATGGTTTATTTTATAAGTACATGAGCATGGAGCGCCGTCTCCTTGACATTCATACCATATCTTTTTTTGAGTATATGTATGCGTGTATGGAATTCCAATGTTCCAGTCAAATCTCATCCAGTTGAATATGTGAATACTTGATAATTTAACATTGTAACATGGTAAATCCGATACGGTAGGACAGTCAATGAAATCATGAAATTTTGACGAACAAAGTCGCATAACTCTGGAACAACAATTCAGAATTCCGTCAAAAACGAAAGGGGATCAGGGTTTATCAATATTAAGATTGTGTTGAAATTTGAAAAAAATCCATCGAAGGATATTTGAGCTACGGAAGGACATTCAATGAAATCACGAAATTTTGACGAACAAAGTCCCATAACTCTGGAACAGCAATTCAGAATTCCGTCAAAAACGAAAGGGGATCAGGGTTTATAAATATTAAGATTGTGTTGAAATTTGAAAAAAATCCATCGAAGGATATTTGAGCTACGGTAGGACATTCAATGAAATCACGAAATTTTGACGAACAAAGTCCCATAACTCTGGAACGACAATTCAGAATTCCGTCAAAAACGAAAGGGGATCAGGGTTTATCAATATTAAGATTGTGTTGAAATTTGAAAAAAATCCATCGAAGGATATTTGAGCTACAGTAGGACATTCAATGAAATCACGAAATTTTGACGAACAAAGTCCCATAACTCTGGAACGACAATTCAGAATTCCGTCAAAAACGAAAGGGGATCAGGGTTTATCAATATTAAGATTGTGTTAAAATTTGAAGAAAATCTGTCAAAGGATATTTGACGTAGCGTACGACATTAACAGACGGACGGACAGACGCGGGGTATACCATAATACGTCCCGTCAAAGACGGGCGTATAAAAAGCAATCAAAATTGCCCGGTGATTGTAGTAAACATTACGGCTCCGTTGTTTTATCCGCCCTATGTTCGCTGTCAGCCTGAAGTCAAACACAATATATTTTCATTATAATATAATAAATTTGTACTATGAACACTCAGTTACACTTCTGAGGCAGCGCTTTTATAATTCTTACAATGTGTTTATTTTCTATGTATCTATTAATATATTTCAGAATTCGGTCTGAGTATAAACATATGCAGCGAAATCATTTATCTATTAGGCAAATACAATTGTATTCTGGTTTGCTGCACGAGGGAATAACAGTTCGCGAATAAATAAGAGGTTTTTTTCGCACATTTCTTTTATCTCTAACGAACCTCTGATCGGCGAGGCTTGGCTATCGCAAATAATACATTACACATGGACAATGTCGTACATTTTTAACATATGTATGACATGCATGATACACTCATGCGTCCAGAATATTGGCTGCATTGATTTGTGGAAGAAGAAAACTATTAATAGAAATAAAATGTAATAAGTTTTAATTATTTTGTAATTCTCCAGAGTATGCTACATGGTTATATAAATATTACATGTAATGAAGGTATTGATACTTCGCAAGTTAAGTACAACGTGTCTCTTAGGTTCGACCCTTGAATAACGTCCGATTCATATAAGCAATTACAATGATGAGGACGTCGATGTCTCAATCACAATCGCAGCGTTATAAAATCTGAACATATTGGGCGCCGCACAACAGTTTAAATTTCACATGAAAATGACAATGACCATAAATTAATGATTAGACATCATTCGAACGTTCATTGTCACTGGTAACCTCTAACAGATAAAGCTTGAAAATAGACCTCTTAGTAATCGCACGGAAGAGCCTCACTTGAGCTAATGTGTAAGATTGTTTCTTCCGGCGATGAGCTCCACTTTCACAACCAGATACCATGGACTGTAATATAACTCTCCGGCCGGAAATCAGACGTTTAGTTGTTTTAGGTTCCAATTCTTGAGTAGTGGGGGTGCATACTGTAGGTTGTCTTCGGGGCTGGGATGGTCAAGCGAATCTGTTCAGCTACAATCGTGTACACCAACGGGAGTTTTCATGACGGGACTGTAATTTATGATCGCTTACGGAGGTTCGGATTCTTCCTAATTTGCAATGATATCTCTTCGCGCTTGATTGAGCTATTCTGTTTTTCGGCGTAGTCGTCGAATAGTACTCTCGACTTTTTATGGATAACTTAAAGAGTGACGGTGACGGCTCTTGGTCGGCTTTCCAAGGGAAAGCTGCGGTGTATTTGTTGACGGGGCATTCGATTGACGCCGGCTGGTACGTATTAAGTCGGTGGTTTGATTCCAATACATTCGAATAACCACAATCGCTCAACTTAACTCTCTACGTTTACATGTGACTTATTTACGTTAAAGACGTGGTTCGGAAGCTTTGATAGGACCAAATTAACCAGATTGTCAATTCTTTACGATCCAGGAGCTGTCTCCAAGAGCTGCATCAGCAATTAATTATCTCATAATGTTGACAAGTTAATGATCTCCATTCCAGTGGGCTGTACTTAAAGTTAACATACAATCTCGTGTATTATCGCATTGTGTGGCTTTCATCAAATACTATGCACACGTATGCCATATATCTGGTCCGCACACAAAAAAGTCAGTTTCCGAACGAACGCCCTGTTTGCAGCTCCGTGATGGTAACCGCTAATACAAATATTCGTATAATATTTATTTTTCGAAAATTGAAAGCGAGATGTACACTTTGAAATTTGATGAAGTCCGTGACAATTTAAACCTGGTATTTATCTCAGTTAAGATAAAAGGGCCATTTGGCTTATAATTGTCATCAGAGAACGCAAATAAAACTGCAGCAGTGTGACTTTTGTTATGTTGTCGGTGTTGTTGTAATTATTATCCAGCGTAGAACGATGATGTGGGCACGAACTCAAATACTTCTATATCCGCTTGTGTCGCTTACCCAGCGACTTAATACCTATTCTGTAAGTTTCTATTATATAATGAAAAATAGGCATGCTTTTCAAAGTGTTGCACGGAACTGGTAGCTCGATAGGTGCCTGCATTTAACCAGGTGTAAACCGATGTGGTTGACTAATTTTCTGTTGCAGCGGGCATATAAACCATGAAAAGGTGGCGTTTGTTAGCGCTAATCCACAATTGTAAGCACGAAGGCACCCTGTAGTTGTGATTGCAGGTAGGGAAACTTCTGAACGTCTGTGCAATTGTAGATCAAATAAATGGCCGATTCAGATGAATTTTAAAAACTGCCTTTTAAAAAGATCTTCGTCAAACGAAGGTAGCATTTATTTTCAAAGTTTGTTAAGTCAGGGTACACTGGTTGCGCGATAGTTTATGGTTAAAGGATTGTTTCTGCTAGTGTAACGGCGTAGTGGTAAGTTTGGATTGACGCTGCTGGTCCCGGTAAGCATTTTCTCAGTTTAATTTTCTTCTCAACTGATAGTTGCTTTGTCGTCAGCATCTCCTCTTGTATTGCATTAACCTTTGTTTATGACAGAGCCTACTCTTTGATCGATTCATATATTTTCAGTTTCGTGTTGTGATTGGGGATGTTAGACAATATATCAATGTCGACTCACACATGGCATCTTCGGTATTTTGTAAGTGACGCTTAAGTATTCCTATGTGGGTATCTCGATTCGGATGTCATTTCTAAATATTCATTTCAATGAGCTGGTAACGACATTAATTAATTGATGAACTGAACCTTCGGTAGTGTAGTACAATGTAAAGAAGTGAAACTCCAGCTGCTGGAGCAGTATTGCATTCTCAGTATATACAATTAGTTGGCCCTTTTTAAGGACAAGTGACCCTGAAATTCCAGCTGCTGAAGCAGTATTGCATTCTCATTATATACAATTAGTTGGCCATAATTAAGGGCAAGTGACCATGAAACAGTAGGTAGGATGCTTTAAATGGGCCTTTTTCACAGATTTTGGCATGTTTTGACGTGTGTCATTCAATTCTTTATATTGAGAAATGTAAACATTGGATCTAAAAAGCTCCAATAAAAAATCAAGAATGAAATTACAAAACGAAAAACAAGGTAACCCTCAGCACGGCTCGAACCACTGACCCCTGGAGACCTGGAGTAAAAAGTCTACCAATTAGACCACTCGGCAATCCTACCTCATACAATGAATGTTGTATTTTGTACTTAATATAGGCAAGCCTCGTAGTTTCACAAAATATAACGACAACGACATAACTCCCCAAACTAATCAATCGTTTCGCGTTGCAACGCTTTATAATTTTCAGGTTTTTAAATCGTCAAACGATGCGTATAATGGTTATTTTAGAGCATGGTAAATGTTGAGTATTACTGTTTACTCACATATATCATAACTAAAACGAAAATTTGCGAATCTGAAACAACTTTTTTTTTCAAATTTGTCAATTTACCAAAACGTTAAAAGGCCCCTTAAAGGGATCTTTTCACGCTTTGGTAAATTGACAAAATTGAAAAAATTTGTTTCAGATTCGCAAATTTTCGTTTTAGTTATGATATTTGTGAGGAAACAGTAATACTGAACATTTACCATGGTCTAATATAGCCATTATATGCATCTTTTGACGATTTTAAAACCTAAAAATTATAAAGCGTTGCAACGCGAAACGATTGAATAATTTGGAGAGTTCTGTTTTTGTCGTTAAGTTTTGTGAAACTACGAAGTTTGCTTATATAAGGCATAAAATACTTCAAGTATATGTACTCGGCGGAATAGCTCAGTTGGCTAGAGCGTTTTTACTTCAGGACTCTGTCAGGACTCCAGGGGTCACTGGTTCGAAACCTGGTCCGGGCAATGTTCTTTTCCTTTTTTAAATTTTATTCTTGATTTTTTACTGGAGCTTTTACGATGCAATGTTTACATTTATCGATATAAAGCATTTAATGAATAAGTTAAAAAAAATGCCAAAAACTGTGAAAAGGCCCCTTTAAATAATGTCTGATTAATATTAATACAAACAATAATCATGACGTCAATGTCATATTCACAATTCCATCAATAGAAGCGCAACTGCAGATGCACTTTTATGAAAATACAACGTATCGTTCAATAACAGTAAATTTGCATTTATATAGACTAATAAATTATTAAGTCAAATTAAGCCGTATGTAGATAACGGTACCATATTGTTCATACAACAAACATTAACTGAACTCTCTAAAAAATGACACGGTTACTTCTTCAGCAGTGAACATTTTGTTTTTCAAACATGAAGCACAATCCTATGTCCTTACATCGTATGGCTCCTAGATATATAGTTCGACTTACACATTTCGCGTATATAGTAACTCAATGTGTATTTTGAAATATGTTATATTCATTATATACAAAGGTCTAATAAAAGGGCTTTTCATATTAAGATAAATTTGACATTCTTTATCGGAATGTTTTGTTTTCGGAACATGGTTTAACGGAAACACTTGCATTTGTTTAAGAAAAGCACAAGAAGATTTGTTAATTTGATATATCAATAGGAACTAGTAACTAAGTAGTCTTGTTGAATGTAAAACAATACCTTCTTCCTATGCAGGTTGTCTATACTCTCCTGCATTTTGTTAAGCTGAGCCAGACTGAAACGTGAAGGATATCACATTAGTAAGCGTCTAAAGAAAGAAGAGATATTACGTTGTACTTTCTTTCCAAAAAGATTCAGTGTTAAAAAGCATTTCTACATGCGAGTGTCTTATATTTTATGTCTTTAGGGTGTTCATTATTTTTACAACGATTTTCTTCCTGTATGGTCTTTTTTAAAAGTAAAGATTGTCGACCACACCTGTTACTTACATATTCAAGTTAATGCTGACACGTGTATTACTTTCAGATTTTGACAATTTACTACGTGCATCTAATATTTAATTAGATGGCAGGTGCTACAGGAGTATTTAATCATACCTAAACAATATAATACAATTGTTATACAGGTTTATGTTTCTTTAGAACATTATAACCTGTTTGTTTGGAATCAGCAAATACGCATTAAATCGGTAAATGGTCTTAAAAACTAACAATTTATGAGAATGGAAGATGCCTAAGAATACGTTATTTAATGTTACAATGGTGCTGAAATATATGATAATTAACTGATATTCACATCAAATAATTATAACCGCACATAAATGAACAGAAAATGCATACGTACACCAGGCGTCTAAACTCATCCTCCCTCTCAGCCTGCAATATCATATTATAATATTACGGTTAAGAAACAAGTATTGCAATGGGGTAGCGTGGTAGTTCAGGCAAACATAATTTGTATAATAAAAGGTAGGTTTCAAAAAATACATTGAAAACAAATATAATTTAAACTCCTCGTCCTTTTTGACTGTCAGTATGTGCAATACATGCTATTATGTGCACGTATGCTAAACACTGGAGCTGCGTAACAATCAACTCATAGTCCAAACTGTTTTCGTAATTTAACATATAATATAACAAATCAATGAAAGGGTGGGTGGTCTACAGCGCGCCTTTTCAATATGTAGGAACACAATTTAAAATTATCAATTACACATCATACTTTAAGTCGAGTTATAATTAATATATAACTAAGGAAAACATATTTCAAATTGAAACTTAATAGGACGTAATTTATTGAATGCAATCTTTTCGTATCCACTATACAAATGCACAATACAAGGTAATCCACCCTTAATTACACGCCTTACACAACAACATTACAAGTTATTGGTATATACTTCTGCATTGTTTCTATACGCGTCTGAACCAGTTAACATATTTGTTAACGCCGATGTTCTTCTTGCAAGCTGTTTGAACCCCCAACGCTAGTCATAGACCGATTTAATATCGCGACTCCAGTGTTCACGTTATGTTTATGTTTGATGTTGTATACATATTACTGATCAATGCCTTTAAATAAAAGACTAGCGGATGCAAACAAGAATAACTTACATGGTAATATTTTCTGCTGAAGCATTATTCATATATGGATCATAATGCAAGTGAAAAATATGTCAACAAAGCAAATATACCTCTACAAGGGCAATATAATCAAAGCTGACAAGTATATTTAATATTCTTTACGATTTTAACAAAGTATTATTTTCGTAATTAAACGAATGCGGCTTGGCAATCTTTACGTAAGCACGGTGTTTTCTAATCCGATGACAATCTTTTTAAACACAATATTTACATCCTCAAGACAATTAACGTGGCCAAAGTCATTTAAATCACTGGATCGCACGCCAGCAACCGCGGGTACCATACCGACCCGTCTTCTGTACGAGATGAACATTTCGTGTGCATTCATCGCAAAACATTTGCTCTCGGGCATTCTCGGACATACGGCATGCAAAACACTGACTTACAAGAACCGGATACTTTCTTGGTTTTTCAATCTCGTTTAAAAATATTTGATACTTGTTTACTCAATTTATATTGTTTGGAGTCACAAAGTACAAAATTGTTATTTCTACATAGTTTCATACAATTGCATTTCTATGCGTAAAAATAAAATAAGATTCACCATTGTTCATACATAAGTACATGTTTTCCAAATTTTTAATTTGAAAGAGCTTTCTTGAAGGGTAACTTATAGGAATGCATTGGTGTAATCTCCTTCGGAATTTATGTTTGTAATTGATTTGGACAGGTGACCTTGTCGGATATTTTAACGCTGACCACAGAACCGGATTGCAAATACTACGGATTTAAATATTACAACTGCACGAATATGACCAGCTCCAATGTCTGGTTTGTTTGTGTAAATGACCTCCAGACATTGTCTGTTATTCACCTTGGCCTAATAAATGAGCAAAACCATAATCAATCATAATTAAAAGGTAAAGCATTGTTTAGTTTAAGGTTAGTTATTAAGTGCATAAACTCAAACATAGGAACACAAACAATAAATTGAGAGACATCACACATACATTTAAAATAGAAATACATTAAATGTCATACGAGATTCGAACATCGACATCTTATAAACAAAGATTCTATTGCGGCTTCTATGTAAATTGGGTTGCATTAATTACTACTGTTAGAGATCCTCGTGTTATGTCAATGTTAACAATAATTAAAGCCACATTCACAATTATTCCTAACGTGCAACTTAACACATGAGGTATAACTTTGTTTAATTTAAACTAGTGTGTTCCGGCTATTTGACCGGGACTTGCATTTTATTAGTATATACCCTATATATGCTAGTTTTTTTTTTATCCAACACAATGAGAACGTTTATATTGCGAGTATGATTCCTTTAATATGTAAACAATTCTGCTAACTATTATTTTAAAATTATTCAGTGAGCTTTATGAGGTAACCTATATTGGTGTGGCTTATTTAAACAGACCGTATATATAGAGAACCAGGTCAAATAATGTCAATCTAATGCGTTGATTTGAAATAATTATTTTGAACGATCATTTAACAACTATCGAATATTAATCATGTTGACATATATCGTTTTTTCGGTAGCGTTGAACTAAATTGTCTACAAAATTGTTGTGCTCAATTTTAAGTGCATCGTCTAAAAACACACATATTTCTTGATTCTAATATATATTTTATAAGACATTATTTTATTTAACTTACCGCTTGCATCATCTTAGTCATCCTGAAATATGAAACAACTAACTAGTTTAAGTAAACATTTACGAAAAAAAGTAAATATGTGAACATCGCATATAATCCATTTGTTTACAATATTCTTATAATAGATACACCATCAGTATAATTGATTTCATATAGCATAACTTACATCGTATTACGACACTCCTCTTCATGTTTCGCCTGCATAATATATATTACACTATATATTAGAATTATGTGTCATTTCAAGAGAACATGCATGGTAAATTCAAGCAGTGAAAATGGTTTAGAAAAAAATGTGCAAAACACACAATAAATAAAACATCTCTCATATGAACATATCAAGCTAATTGATTACTAATAACAGTTTAAGTATAGATACTACGCGAAATTATATGTCAATATATCGGGGAATGCAATTATATCGAAAGTGTTTTCATTATGCAGTATACGTATTACTACCAGGGTCACTGTACCAGTAATGAACAATTAATCACATATACACTGAGGTAATAATTGTTAATTTAAATGTGTTGCTTGGCTATTAAACGAATGCGGCTTAACCATCTTTACGTAAGCATTTTGTTTACTGATCAGGGGACATAATTTGTTCAAACCGATTAATTACGGCCTCAAAACAATTAACGTAACCAAAGTCATTTAAATCACTTGATAGCAAGCCAGCAACCGCGGTTAGGATACCGGTAAGTCTCTTGTACGAGATGAACATTCCCTGGGCATTTATCACGAACTATGTGCTCTAGGGCATACGACATACAACAAACTGAATAACCAGATGTTTTCTTTTTTTTTCAATATCGTTTTAAAATGATAATTGATTTTTTTTTATAAATTAATTTTGTTCAGAGTAAATAAATAAGTTACTGAATAAAATTTGTATTTTTTACAAAGCTTAATGCATTGTTTTGAATTTCACGGCGTAAAAAAATATTAAACAAACACCTATGTTTATATATTTGTATCTGTATTCAAAAAATTAACACAATTTCTTTAAACATCGATCGTGGTATTGATAAAATGTGTTAAGGAATTGAAACTTTAATTTATAAAGCCGCTCGTCGAACTTGATATTTCTTTGTGTATTATGCGAATAATAAAACATCTAATTGTTGAACGCCAAATGTAATGCAGACAATTTAAGTGTGAACGCAAGCGTTTTATTTTTATGTTCATAATAGTTGTACAAGCGTACACTTGTCTTATCGATGTTAAGAAATCGGATAAATAAATCAACAATAACGCGCCATATTGGGTTTAAATAATTATTTGCAGTACAATTCAAATGGTATTAATTGGGATAGCTACTGGTCATACAAATAGACAGACCACCACTTGTTTGGTTGAGTAGTTGAGTAGTTAATAGGGCTGCAACGGGTACCCGAAATATCCGATGATATCGGATCCAACTTCAGATTCGCGGGTACGGATCCACCCCTGGAAATTTCGGTTCCGAATATTTATTTTCATAGTTGTATGTAACCTAGCGTTGTTTTCATATTAAATATAATTTAAATATAATTTAAAACTCCTCGTCCTTTTTTGACTGTCAGTATGTGCAATACATGCTATTATGTGCACGTATGCAAAAAGCTGGAGCTGCGTAACAATCAACTCATGGTCCAAACTGTTTTCGTAATTTAACATATAATATAACAAATCAATGAAAGGTTGGGTGGCCTTTTCAATATGTAGGAACACAATTTAAATTTATCAATTACACAGCATACTTTAAGTCAGTTATAATTAATATATAACTAAGGAAAACATATTTCAAATTGAAACTTAATAGGACGTAATTTATTGAATGCAATCTTTTCGTATCCACTCTACAAATGCACAATAATAGGTAATTTACCCTTAATTGCACGCCTTACACAACAACATTACAATTTATTGGTATATACTTCTGCATTGTTTCTATACTCGTCTGAACCAGTTAACATTTTTGTTAACGCCGATGTTCTTCTTGCAAGTTGTTTGAACCCCCAACGCTAGTCATAGACCGATTGAATATCGCGACTCCAGTGTTCACGTTATGTTTATGTTTGATGTTGTTGTATGTCGTGTGCTGTAGTATACATATTACTGATCAATGCCTTTAAATAAAAGACTAGCGGATGCAAACAAGAATAACTCGCACGGTAATATTTTCTGGAGATGCATTTTCCATAAATCAATCATAATGCTAGTGAAAAAAAGATGTCAACAAAGCAAATATACCTCTACGAGGGCAATATAATCAAAGGAGGCTAGTATCACCATAAAATTGATTGAGTCACGAAATACACGTTTGGTATGTTTACAAATATTAAACCATCAACTAATAAACAAACACCTTTGTTTACACACATAGGTTTTAAGGAGTTTACACTTAACGACTGAATTTTTAAAGCCGCCTGTCGAACTTGGTATTGTTTGTGTATTAAGCCATTTCAATGAAACAACTTATCGTTCAACGAAAATGTACTGCGGATGATTTAAATGTGCATGCATGCGATTGATAAATATTTTCATAATAGTTGTTTAAGCGTAAAATTGTCTTATAGAAGTGAGAACTTTGATAAATAGATCATCATTAAAGCGCAATATTAGGTTTCAATAAATATTTGCATTATATTTCAAATGTTATTCATTGGGGTAGCTACTGGACATAACAATGGACAAACAACATGATCGTTTTTGTTTAAGTCGTTTACTAGAGGCTTAGGCCAACCTTAACAACAACAGTCACAAAAAATCCACGGTGACACATAACATATGTGCTACAGTAAGCATAATGAGTACATGATGTCAAAGAGCGTTAATAAAGGGTAACGTATAGGCATACAATGGTGGGTACTTTTTCGAAATATAAACGTTACTGAAAAGGTGACCTTGGCGAATAATTTAACGCTGCCAACATAATCGGATTTAAACTAGGGATGGCAAACCTAAGCAAATCCGTAACCGGTTAACCTGATTCGATATTCGAGCGGTCAACCGACAGGCGTTGTACCACATAAATGAAAAAAAAAACATCCGAAAAACGTATTCGTTTATAAACAATTTCATGTATATGCAAATATACTCTGTCTTGTTGATTGTCTTGTAACATAATTACGTTAACAATTTTATCAATTCAATACTGTTTCTTTACACATTTTGTTGGTCCTTTTAATTGGGAACTCAAATTTTGAATTTTATTTTATACATTGTGAATCTAATACTCAGTCATTTCCGGAAGTTATTTCTGACATTTTGTGCAAGCTTGTCGGTGAACTGTGATATTTCTTTGTTGTAATATTACATTCATGTCATTTACACATAATTATTGTACTACATCTTGATCAATAAAAGCTAGCTAGTGCATAATTTGAATTATGTTGTGTTTTATTAACACTCAGTATCCTTTAAGAATTACGCGCATTAACAGTTTGCTGATAAATAACAATTCGCGTAAATATATTTTGCAATGGGCATAGTGGTTTCCAAACTTCTGTTGTTAAGGCCTGTTTATACTCAATGTCTTTATTAGGGCGTTTAAGTTTGCAATAGTTGTTAAAACAAAAGTGATCAGGTGTAATCACAGTGGCAATCTTTATTGATTTTATCAAGCAATGGTAGTCAACATAATGGCATACTTGATCCACAGGGGGGCATTAAGGGGTGGTAATTGACGATAATTTGCGATAAGATAAGCGGATTAGCCAATACAGTGAAATTAAATAAAAACAAAACTAACGATTTGAGCATTTATTGCGTTCAACCAAATATTGTGTTTTCTGCAAGAGTAACCAAATATTATTTTGTAACCGGTTAACCTCTTTAAAAAACGGATAACCGGTTAACCGATTAACCGTTGCCACCCCTAATTTAAACCAATAAACATTTTCATATTACAACTGTACCGATATGACCAGCTCTATTGTCTGCTGGATTAACTTAATGACAACACAAATCGATTATTACTTATTTGTATAACAATATACCATAAAACTGTTCAAACACAATGATAACGTTAGTGTTGATAATCTGATTCCTTTTAATATGTAAACATGTTCGTTAAAAATTAACGATAGTAATAATAATGTATTTGCTAAGTATTATCTGTTAAACAAAAACTCACCGAAAGCGCAAATGTGACATATTAAAAATATCTGAACTGTTTTGCTTTTGCAAAATACCTCTAACGCTGCATTTATCGGACGTGGACAGTTATTTTAAAATGTTTCCTGCATAGATACGCAGTATCTTTCAGCAAAAGATGCATTGTGTTACTACTGCGAACAGAGCTCAAAGTTTACCTAAAACTGTGAATTAAATGCATGTTCGACTTTTCATTTAAACTGATCTCGATTTCATCATGCGTTCCACTCGATTCACTTCACATATACACAGGAAGTTTTCAATAAATACTAACAATCTAGGGTGAAAGATAAATCTTAGCATTGTGTTAAAAATTGATAATGTTTATTCTACAAATTAAATGTGCACGATACGAAATTGTGTTAAATGAATAAATTACGATAACGTACTTCAAAATCAACATAAATCTTTAAGTAGACAACATAATGTATTATCATATTAAGGGTTGAATCCCAAATACATAAATGATGAATTCGTAAAGCTCGACATATGAATGCATCGACAATGCATACTTTTGAAGCATTATCAAGACGACCTGAAACTGCGACCAATGCAAAGATGATATAGGTTGCGTCAATAAGGCGACAAGCCTATGCAACATAACATTGGTATTACGTGCAACAGAGTATTGAAAACAGTATATTATAATTAGACGCATTTTCAAATGATCGATAGAAAGCGTTTAATAGTTCATAAATCTTACCAATTATGTTAATGATCAACCCTAAATGAATTGTTATTGTGTCAGCATGGTTATTTCGTCTGTCTGAATATTATACACATTAAGTTCTTTAATGGAACTTTTTCCATGGGCATTACGAATGGTATGTTTTCAAAAATGTGAACAAATCCCTTTCGAAGGGCATACACTTTGAATCACACCGTCGTGACAGGAGTCAATGACGTTATTACTTTTTTTTACAGATGTATACTTCGAGCTCGTTGATGCTCTGTTTCACATGATGTTTTAACTTTGAAACAGGAAAACAAGTCAACAGTAAAAACTATTTAAATATATGATACTTAAAACAGCTTTTTTTTGATTAATCAATCAGTAAATTAACATTTTAATATCTGTGTATTTGAGGGTTACATGCAAGAAAAAGAACAAAAACCATACCTTCGTCTCCAAACCATCAACTTTCTTATTCAGAGCATCGAAACATTCCAGACTGAAGATTTAAAGAATTAAAATGTACACAGACACTAAATCATGTTTAGCTTTTACGGGACTTGTTTAATAGATTACTCTTTACGTTGGCTTTAACCATTAATCCTCATTTTACAAATGTAAAAATGTATTACACAATAATTACAAAATATAGAGTAATTTTAAAACGACCGAAAAACAGCTGGTACATTTCACGTCGATGCGACCGACATAATGTGTATACAGCATATATCAAAATAAATAATGCGTTAACGTGGTGTAAAACATATACGAAGTGTTATTCAAAATAATGTGTCTGAATACACACCTATCTATTATTAAAATCTAAAGAGTACTAAAATATTTGAAATAGAACACAAACAGTTTTATAATACGAACCCTATGATCTTTAAATGTTATCTACTTAATTATAAGTTCAACATGTCTTCATGAATATCAAGCGCCATGTGAACTATGAAATCTCAACACTGCATTGTCCTTAACAATAAATTGAAAACCTTACTAAACTGATTAATGTAAGATACAGACTGTACTATATTATATTGGGCGTGTTTATTTATTTTAAAGCGATGTTTTCAATATGTGTTTGTTCACTTCAAACATGAGTGTATTATTACTTGCAAAGTATATCTAGTTATGTGTAGTGTCTGTGAGATTTCTAAACAAATATTTGCTGTTATTAATCGTGTTTAATAACAAATTATTCACACGCAAACTATAACTCAATCCTTAATAACGGTAAACCCACAATTGTACGTGTTTAACCCTGCACTAATCCCACCAAAGTAATAAATCCAGTTCCTACGTACGCTTGATTTCTGAATCCCTCCTCTTTCTCGGCCTGTAAAGATAGCATATTAACCCTATTAAGGTTTTGAATCAATACTAAGTGTTTATGAACTATGCTTACACATTTTGAAGGAGACATGAACATGGACTGTTTAAATAAGACAGTGATCCTGGCAGTGGTAAGATGTACATATGCTGAAGTTAAGATTTTACCGCAGTTGACAATTCACCAAGCTCATGTGCAAAGTGCGATTGAACATATTGTATCATATTAATATGTTGAGTGTATTAAAGTGGTACTGAAGGACACTGATAAACGCTTTGCCAATAAATTGTTGCGTAGCGAATGTCCGGAACACACTTCAAGTTAAAAGTCAAAAATTTCTTAACAACCATATATCAAACTTTTCAGAAATAAATTGTTCACCAAATTTCTACTACAAACGATTACCAACTTAAGTATGATAATTAAATATAATGTATCATACGATCACGGCATTGTTGTTTTATTTAATTACTTAAACAATATGCATGTTTCGTACATTGCCTTCATCAGTAGTCAAGCCGAGATTTTCCGAATCTACGAATGAGATACAACATAAAAATGCATTCTAATTTATTAAGATTCAGTTACAATATCAACACATTTACATGTGTTAACGTTACATTATGTTGAAGTTAAAAATGTGTTTGTTGTATTCCATATTGATCAGTCATCGTAATATCTTCACGAACAGGCTAAAACTTCACCGCCTGATATCATTTAAATATGAATGTTAAAGCGGACAAGTCCTTTTGATAAATGTGTGCGATTAGTAAGACTTTTGTTGATTAAGGTGGAAATAGGGACGTAAAGTAATGCAAACGATTTCATGATTTTTTATACATTGATGACGTTTAAATTAAAGTATTATATTTTTTAATAACACTTATCCACACCATTTTACAAATTTTACAATCCAATATGAATACCAATTTATAATTAAATATACAATATAAAGAAGTGAAACTCCAGCTGCTGGAGCAGTATTGAATTTTCATTAAAACACTTAATTGGTCCTTTATTTAAGGCAAGTGACCGATTGCCCAAACAGTACAAAACAGCACAATACAGCACAATACAAACCAACATAAACACAAAATAAGAAATAAGAAAACTTTGCAATAGTTGAATAAAGTACTTTACTATTCAAAAACGCCTTTCTGGTTTTTTCGCGCAGATCAATAAGGTATACACAATAGTGTAATGGACTTACCTCTTTTTTCAAATGATTACGCCTGAAATGGAATTAAAACACATTCAAATCGAGTTGATATTTTTTATCGAATAGTTATGCAAGCTAGTAATTTTTGATTGTATGTAACTGTCTAAAACTCTACATCTTTAATTTGTATATTAATCATTCTACAAAACAAAAAAGATTCAGTATTAAAAAGCATTTCTACATGCGATTGTCTTATAGTCAATGTTTTAAGGATGTTCATTATTTTTAAAACGATTTTCTTCGCGTATGGTCTTTTAAAAATAAGGATTGTTGACCACACCTGTTGATTACATATTCAAGTAAATACTGGCTCGTGTATTGCTTTCAGATTTTGACAATTTACTATGTGAATGTAATATTTAAATAGTTGGCCTGTGTTACAGGAGTATTTAATCATAGCCAAACAATATATATACAATTGTTCTACAGGTTAATGTTTCTTTAGAACATAATAACGTGTTTTTTTGAATTAGCAAATACAAATTAATTCGGTTAATGGTCTTAAATATTTACTTTTTCAAGAATGAAAGAAGAATATATATACGTTGTTTAATGTTTCGAGAGTGTTAAATATATTATAACTAACTTATGTTCACATCACATAATTATAACCGCACATAAATGAACAGAAAATGTATACGTACAGCAGGCGTCTAAACTCATCCTCCCTCTCAGCCTGCAATATCATATTATAATATTATGGTTAAGAAAACAGTATTGCAATAGAGTAGCTGAGTAGCGTGGTAGCAAAGGCAAACATTATTCGAATAATAAAAGGTACGTTTCGAAAAAAAAAAACATTGAAAACACATATAATTTTAAAATCCTCGGCCTTGTCTGACTGCCAGTATGTGCAATACATGTTAAAGGCGAGGTGCACGTGTGTTAAACACTGGAGCTGCGTTACAATCAACTCATGGACAAACGCGATTAAACTTCTCTCGTCATTTGCAATATGTTATAACAAATCAATGAAAGGATGGGTGGTCTACATTGTGACTTTTCAATATTCAGGAATACAATTTAAAAAAATCATCAATTATACAGCATACTTTAAGTCGAATTATATATAATATATAACTAAGGAAAACATATTTCAAATTGAAACTGAGTAGGACGTAATTTATTGAATACCTTTTGTCCTATACACTATAAAAGTGCACAATAATAGGTAATTTACCCTTAATTACTCGCCTTACACAACAGCATTAAAGTGTAATGGTATATACTTATGCGTTGTTTGTATACGCGTATGAACCAGTTGAAATATTTATGAAAGACGATTTTTTTCTTGCAACCTGTTTAGACCCCAACGTTAGGCATAGACCGATTTAATACCGCGACTCCAGCTTTCATGATATGTTTATGTTTGATGTTGTGTGGTATGTCGTGGGCTGTATTGTACAGGTAATCGATTAGTTGCTTGATAGACAAGACTATCGGATGTTAACAAAAATAACTCGCACGGTAATATTTTCTGGAGAAGCATTTTCCATAAATCAATCATAATGCTAGTGAAAAAAGATGTCAACAAAGCAAATATACCTCTACGATGGCAATATAATCAAAGAAGGCTAGTATCACCATAACATTGATTGAGTCACGAAATACAAGTATGTTATGTTTACAAATATTAAACCATCAACTATTTAACAAACACCTTTGTTTACACACATAGGTTTTAAAGAATTTACACTTAACGACTGCATTTTTAAAGCCAATCGTCGAATTTGGTTTTGTTTGTGTATTAAGCCATTTCAATGAAACAACTTATCGTTCAACGAAAAATGTACTGCGGATGATTTAAATGTGCATGCAAGCGATTGATAATTATTTTTTAAATAGTTGTTTAAGCGTAAAATTGTCTTATAGAAGTGAGAAATTTGATAAATAAATCAACATTAAAGCGCAATATTAGGTTTCAATAAATATTTGCATTACATTTCAAATGTTATTCATTGGGGTAGCTACTGGACATAACAATGGACAAAACAGCATGATCGTTTTTGTTTAAGTCGTTTAGAAGAGGCTTAGGCCAACCTTAATAACAATAGTCACAAAAATCCACGGTGACACATTTATTTGCATATTTGCTTCCGTAAGCATAATGAACACATGTTGTCAAAGAGCGTTAATAAAGGGTAGCGTATAGGCATACATTGGTGGGTATTCTTTCGAAATATAAACGTTACTGAAAAGGTGACCTTGGCGAATAATTTAACGCTGCCAACATAATCGGATTTAAACAATGGATGGCAAACCTAAGCAAATCCGTAACCGGTTAACCTGTTTCGATATTCGAGCGGTTAACCAACTGGCGTTGTACCATTTATGTACCACATAAATGAGAAAAAAACACATCCGAAAAACGTATACGTTTATAAATAATTTCATGTGTATGCAAATATACTCTGTCTTGTTGATTGTCTTGTAACATAATTACGTTAACAATTTTATCAATTAAATACTGTTTCTTTACACATTTTGGTTGGTCCTTTTAATTAGGAATTCAAATTTTGAATTTAATAATATACATTGTGAATCTAATACACAGTCATTTCCGAAAGCCATGTCGGTGAACTGTGATATTTCTTTGTTGTAATATTACCTTCATGTCATTTACACATAATTATTGTTCTACGTCTTGATCAATAAAAGCTAGCTAGTGCATAATTTGAATTATGTTGTGTTTTATTAACACTCAATATCCTTTAAGAATTACGTGAATTAACAGTTTGCTGATAAATAACAATTCGCGTAAATATATTTTGCAATGGGCATAATGGTTTCCAAACCTCTGTTGTTAAGGCCTGTTTATACTCAATGTCTTTATTAGGGCGTTTAAGTTTGCAATAGTTGTTAAAACAACAGTGATCGGGTGTAATCACAGTGGCAATCTGTATTGATTTTATCAAGCAATGGTATATTTTGCAATGGGCATATTGGTTACCAAACCTCTGTTGTTAAGGCCTGTTTATACTCAATGTCTTTATTAGGGGCGTTTAAGTTTGCAATACTTGTTAAAACAACAGTGATCGGGTGTAATCACAGTGGCAATCTTTATTGATTTAACAAGGAATGGTAGTCAACACATTTACACACTTGATCCACAGGGGGGCATTACGGGGTGGAAATTGACGATACTTTGCGATAAGATAAGCGGATTAGCCAATACAGTGAAATTACATAAAACAAAACTAACGAATTGAGCATTTATTGCGTTCAACCAAAAAATGTGTTTTCTGCAAGAATAACCAAATATTAATTTTGTAACCGGTTAACCTCTTTAAAAAAAAACGGATAACCGGTTAACCGATTAACCGTTGCCACCCCTAATTTAAACCAATAAACATTTTCATATTATAATTGTACCAATATGACCAGCTCTATTTTCTGCTGGGTTTAATTAATGACAACACGACATTAACTGGTATTCACCTTAGCCCAATATAAATGAGGAAAACACAAATCGATTATTACTTATTTGTATAACCATATACCATAAAACTACTATCTTTTATTTGTTCAAACAC
This sequence comes from Dreissena polymorpha, assembly GCF_020536995.1. Lineage (NCBI taxonomy): Eukaryota > Metazoa > Mollusca > Bivalvia > Myida > Dreissenidae > Dreissena > Dreissena polymorpha. The sequence continues at coordinate 33,670,772 of NC_068369.1, forward strand.
AATGATAACGTTACTGTTGAGAATCTGATTCCTTTTAATATGTAAACATGTTCGTACAAAATTAAAATCCAATTATACAATGAGCTTAATGAGGTAACGCATATTTGTATTTATTACTCAACAACGAGAAATCAGGCATTGTTTTATCGTGATATATATTATTTAATTCGGTAACGTTGAACAAAATTGTGTACACAAAAGTGTTGCTCATTTTAAATTGCATAGTATTTATACTTATAAATTATTTTCAAACGTCAAATATTTTGTATACAAGTATTTAAGATGTGGTTTATCGAACTCAAAACAAATGTACATCGATAACTAGTTGTGTGTATTTATTGTCTAATTTCTTTACGGAACAACGCTTCTTTGCTCGTTCTTTTGCCTAAGGTAACTCGAATCCACCCAATCGTGTATAGCACTAAACCATACAAATAAGTTGAGAAGCGACAAGTGTGGCCACAATGCGTCGAACGGCATATCGTTACAACCAACACACGCAGTACAGTGGCTCGAACAACAATATCGCACTTTGGCTAATTGTTATAACAAAGAAGTACGCTATAGATGATTTACGATAACATTTAAATATAGTGTTTCTTCATCTGGATACAAACAAATCCTAGTCCTGTGGGTGGATTTAAGAAAAGCCCTCCCGGGTGATTACCTGTATTTGAATACGTATTGACCCCAAATGGCCCATATAACTGGGGCTGACAAGAGTAGATCACAGTTTGAACTTAACTTAAATTTTGTATACACGTTTATTTTGATAACGATTCTATAAATTTGCTTAAGGTGCGGCCCGATCCAAAACTACATGTTCACAATCTGGCATGACCGGATATATTAATTAATTAGCAAAGAACAAACGTTCCAAAGTCCAATTTATACATTCTTGTTATGCGGACCAACTATGTATATAGGTGTCAATACTTCTGACAACGTTTTGGTATACACAGCCATACGTCAATTTCGAGTATAAAACACTATTATGTTTTTTCAAGGGTAGTCAAGCGAAACGATTGGTATTTGTTGGAATTGAAAGCTTATAAAATTTGTATTCAAATGGGCTGTGCGTTGTTTATAAGATAGGTTAATAAAAATAACCAGAAAATCTGGAACGAATAAGCATAAAGGAACATACGAAGTCGTATGCTCCTAGTTTTCACTTCCGTTAGTCATATATGATAAGCATCGTCATACTCGATATTTAATTCGCGTTTTGATTGAAACGTTTTTTATTGTTTTAGTCATTTACTGTAATACTAATGTATTTGTTAATTATTATCTGTTAAACAAAAACTCACCGAAAGCATAAATCTGACATATTAAACTGCTTTGCTTTTGCAAAATACCTCTTCCGCTGCATTTATCGGATGTGGACAGTTATCTTTCATCAAAAGATGCATTGTGTTACTGCTGCGAACAGAGCTCAAAGTGTACGTAAAACTTTGAATTAAATGCATGTTCGACTTTTCATTTAAACTGATCTCGATTTCATCATGCGTTCTACTCGATTCACTTCACATTTACACAGGAAGTTTTCAATAAATACTAACAATCTAGGGTGAAAGATAAATGCAAAAATATATTGTGTTAACACCTGATACTGTTTGTTTATTTTACAAATTTAATTTGCACGATACAAAATGGTGTTAAGTGAATAATTAAAGATTGCTAGCGCATCTCGGTAAATTTTCAATACTCGCCCTGAGCGTTCATACTGCATAAAAGCCCGAAAATTTAGAATCAATCCTTATATTTATATTTGTCCTTTGATTTGAAACAATTAAAACATATTCGAGCATAAAAAACAACTCAGAATTGTATGCTTTTAGGGAGGCAACACATGTTGTAATCTTAGTTCCGGGAACAGCTAGGATCCGCCCCTTAAGGTTGTGTTATTCATTATTCTTGCGCGAAGAAAAGGAGTTTTACTATTAATTATAATTACACGTAGCACATTATAGTAGAGGCTGTGGAACCCAAAATCAGTCTTAACCCGGACAAAATTAGAACAGATTTGAAACTTACATTTTCTGAAAGGTTATAGCTTGTAGATTCTGAATTCGTAAAGTTCCCTATAATTCCCATCCGGGTAACCTCAGAATCCAAGATGGCGTCCAAGATGGCCGCCGTAAGTTGAGATCAGGGGTAAAAGCAGAAATATCACTTTGTGAAAGGTTTGATTGGTAATAGTATTATTAAAACTCTTGTAACTTATTGGCATTAGATTAGCAAATTTTAGCACCTGTTTTTGACATACTTGAGGTCAAGGTCAAGGTCATATTAAAGGTAGAAGGTCAAATTTTGAAGAAAATTACCCATTTTACCACATAGAAGTTATGTTTGCAAGAGTAAATGGTGCATTCTGATATAATCATCTTTTCGGTAGTAGAGTAAAGTAAAACTTGTTTCTCTGCTGGAAGTAAAGCAATATCTGGTTACCAAGGTAAAAGCCAGAAATCGCTTCCAAGATGGCCACCATCAACTATGTAGAATAGAGGAAAATCGTAAATTTGACTCCTCGAAAACTATGATTGAGAATGAAAACATAAATACTCCTGTAAATAATTGACATTAGATCAACACATTTTATCATTTTTAATTGTCAAGGTCAAGGTCAAAATCATATTGAAGGTCACAATATCAATTTTGGAAGGCAATTGCCTGTTTTAACACAAAGAAGTTGCGTTTTAAAGAGTATGGTGTGCATTCTGATGAAAACATCATATTAATACAGTAGTAGAGAACAAGTCAAACTTGTTTTTCTCATGGGTCAATCTCTGGTTATCAAAGGCAGCAGCTAAAACGGTTTCCAAAACGGCCACCGTCAACACTGCAGAATAGATGAAGATCATATGGGTAATACACCGAGTAAACCGGATGTTTACAAAATATGATGACCGCCAAAATTTTGAAAAATCGGATTTTCCAATATTTTGATTTGTAGCACTATCTAAGGTAAGTCTTTCAAGACTTTGTACTTATATTGTTGCCGTTTTAAAGATATTGTTGTATGTTTTATATGTACTCTACACTATATTTTAATTACAAGAAACTGTTAGAATGTTTAATGATATAAAGGTCATGCAATGGCATTTAGAAGTAAGCCTTGTATGTTACGCGACATCGTCCCGTATATTAAATGTGGTTAGTGTTTTATGGTGCTTTTTTGGTATACATGCATATGTAAATCATATTTGTCTTGCACTATATTTAGAAAAACAACATGTGTTGAATATGTGTTAAATGAACGCTTTTTATAACACGAACAGAGTCTAATCCATGTATTTATTTTAAATGGTTTGTCGCTTGTATAGTCAATGATAATAGTTCAACTATATTCGCATAATTGTGTTGATTACCAATGAACCAAATTGATAATATTTCACAACTGATACTACTAACATAATTTAAGCACTACGAACTATTGCAAAGTGGTAACATGTCCTCAAGATCATGTTATTCAGCTGTCCCGTACGTTACCATGCACTGTCCCGTAGGTTATTCCTTTAAAAGGGTTTTTGAAATTGATTAAGTGCTTTATTGTTTCTTTTTATCTGTGATCATTAAGTATTGTCAGAAGTGTTATAATGTAAAAGGGTACAGGTAAATCCCACGTGAAGGGGCGTTAGTGTTGCACTTTACATTCCACTCATGTACATATCTAATCAAACTTGGCCTGCTATTGTCTATTAGGCTGCATTCCGACGGACCTCTAAAGATGATATAAGTGTCAAAGTAATTTGTATTTTTTACAGGATGGCTTAGTCAAAGGCGCAAAGAATGCGTGAAAACAGAGAGAGAGAAACAGAACAACTTGGAGATAAGTGGCTTTAATCCGAGAGACGAGAGTGAGGGGCTATTTTGTTCCAATGGCTGAACTCGATGACGAGAAACAGATGAAGATAAGAGAGCAAAACAAAATAAGACAGGCAAGATATAGGAATCTGAAAAACAGATCAGGTAACAGTGAAGTCGCTGCAGCAAGTATAAATACAGATGAAAGTAATGAACCCCAACCATAAACTAGTAAAAATGCTATTACTAGTACAAGTGACACGGTTCTAACTGTAAAACTTCCGTGTCCAACAACAAGCTCGAAATCGACAAGTGGTAAGAAGCAAGCATCTAAAGCACTAGCCAGGTCTTACAGAAACTCTTGATAACAAAGAAGAAGATTTGTAGAGAACACTTAGAAATACACAGCGACGGCTGCGACGGCTGCAACGTCTTGAAAAAAAATGCTGAAACACCAAAAAGTAAAGCCGATCACTTACTAAAATAGTCAGGCTTACTGAACTAAGAAAGAAGTTAATATTTAGCGAATGCTTAAGTGAAGAAATAAAATCAGCTAAAGATGCACAAAAAAGAGTTGTAAACAGGAAGAGGTTGTTCATAGGATAGCATCAGGACAGGTGATTAAGAGGTATAGAAAGAATCTGAACAGAAGAAAATCTTGCTCGAGCAAGAGTGTCTTACCAGATAAAAAAAAAGGCTTCAAGACTACAGAATGCGTATAACTAATGAAATAGTTCAGTTCCTAGAAAGAGATGACAACTCCAGGCAACTAGCTGGAAAAGGAGATGCAGTCAAGGTCGGCAATACTAAGAGTAAGAAACAGAAAAGAGTTTTGAATGATTACTTATATAATCTGCACCTAAAGTTCCTAGCTTAATCTCCGGTTATGATTTCGAGAACGTCATTCTACAAAACCAGACTGAAGCATATCAGTTTAGTGAATTTCATATCGCGTAGTGTATGCCTTTGCTCAAAACACCATAATTTTTGCTTCCTGCTACGTTCACTGAAATCCATGAATGTCACCAAATGTACGAGTCCCGACAAGTTTGTAGAAATATACCAAGGGAATCCAGAATATCTTCAAGAGATGTTACAGAAGGTTCCGGAAAATGGCGGAGACATCAAATTCCAACAATGGAAAAAGGTGAAACTGGCTTATGGTAAGGAAAGACTGAGAGTGGTTTAGGTCCAGAAAGAGAAAGGTGCATTCATAGAGATGATGACTGCAACATTTGGTGAATTCATGAGTCATATCGAAAGAGTAAAGCAGCAGTACAGTGCAGTGAAAAATATAAAAGATAAACTTCCACATGGTCACCTTTTGATACAAATGGCCGTTAGTGAAAATTACACGGGCAACACACTAGAAGAAATCCAATCCGTGTATTGGAATAACTGCTTGATAAGCTTACACCCCGTTGTCATATATTTTAGAGGTGAGGAGAACGAGCTGAAGCATACTAGTTACGTGCACGTGTAAGCGTTTTTGAGCCATAATGCTGCGATGGTGATGAGTACTATCGATAAGGTCATTGGTGTTGTGAAGTTCTTGGTACCGAGTGTGGAATGTGTTCATTTTTGGACTGATTCACCGTCCTCGCAATATCGTAACAAATCCATATTCCATCTGATTAGCACTTTTCCAAATCTGTACGGAACCTTAGCGTCCTGGCACTACTTCGAATGCTGGCACGGTAAGGGCCCCTGTGATGGGATCGGGGATACCTCAAAAAAGAATGCCGATAATGCCGTGAAGCAAGGAAAATCTATGATAAAAGTCGCCACAGACTTTTACGCTGGGCTACACAAAATGAACATGGCATCAGGTATGGTTTGATAACTGAAGATGAATACAATAAAAAGAAAGAACAGGTTGACGGTAAAAACAGTGAAATAAAACCTCTTAAAGGATCATGATGTTGCATGCATTAGAAGAAGCAAAGGGATATGGCTCGTTGGCGATAAGGAATACTTCGTGTGCCTGCAGTAACTGCTTTGAGGAGAATTCGTTCAAGGTAAATTCCCTATATCGCTGGGAAACATGCTCTATTTCCGAGAAATCCAGAAGAGTTGTCAACAATGATGAAGCTGATTCGTGCAGTACAGGACAAACTGAAGCAGTAAACAAGGTAGTAGCTAAAGAGAAACCCGAAACTTTGGACATTGCAATTGAGAAATATGTTATTGCACGCTATAATGATAAGTGTTATGTAGGCAAAGTCAGTGAAATTTGTAACGAAGATAATACAATACATATAAGCTTCATGACAGAGTGTGGAAAAGTTGGAGGTCGGTATAAAGGGCTGAATGTTGAAGACAATGTATGGATCAACACAGAAGATATAGTTCAAGTAATAGCAGATCCGATTGCTACGAGTAAAACAGGTAGGATGTTCACTTTTCCAGTAGATGTTCTGCAGCTTCTGAATAACTGATTCTGTACGTTGACACTTTTATCGACATGACCCGCTAGAGTTTGACCTGATTTAGAAGGGTTCAGAGATAATAAAAAAATATTTTACGGCACATATGCACTTGTTTGTTGACGTTATGTTTTATAGCCATATTTTCCCAAAGTGAATTACAGTCTTTTGCATAATTATATAAGCAATTAAAATAACTGACCATGATTGATAGGATATAAATTATATTAGATGACTTTGGTATAGTATTATATGCGAAGACTCTCAAAGTTGAAAATATATTAACCACGGTGTCTTTGTATCGAAAATATTTTATTTAAAGATGCTTTGTGTACGTGTTTAAAGTAGTTTCGTAGTTGTTTATAAACTGTTTAAAGATGTCGTTGCAGCTCAGTTTGTTTTATTTCTTTTGAATTTTTGACTAATGTTGTTTATATTTTGACTCCATATAGTGCAAGTTTTAGTAAGTGTAGTTTCAATTAAAATGTACTTGAAATATATATAAAACGATAGATTTTCAAGCAATAAAAGATTGTTTAATTGTATGTCGTAAAAATAACGTAACCCCACCCACTTCTATAATAACAAGCGTTGTAAATACCTAAATTCAGTAAAAAATATTAAAGTTGAAACTTGAATTTTGACATTCTGTATATTGTAATGATAATTTCCACTTCAAAATGGAGTGGAAATTATTATATTATATAAGAAAATGTCATTTGAAGGCACATTGTAGAAATGTTGGACGCCATTTTCGACGCCATATTGGATTTTCAAGTTGATAAAACAAACGATAAGTGCAAACAGATTATTCTTGTGACATATCGTGAATGTAGGAAACAATTTCCACAATACAATACTGTAAATTGTTTAAATAATTGAGAAAAAAAAGCATTTTGGAGGTAAATGGCCGCCATTTTGGGCTCAATTTTGGACGCCATATTAGTTATTTTCATATGAAAACAAGCGATTTGTAAAAGAATGCTATTTGATCTTTATTTCAAAAGATTAAGGCACAAAAAGAGTTATACTTTCAAAGAAATGATCTAATAAGTGCTCATAGTATCAAAATAGACGCCATCTTGGACGCCATATTTGATTCTGAGGTTTCCCGGATGGGAATTTTCGTGAACTTTGTGATTTCAGAATCTACAAGCTATAATCTTTCAGAAAATATAACTTTCAAATCTGTTCCAATTTTGTTCGTGTATACCCTTCCACAGCCTGTACTATTATTTGGAAAATTAAAACATCGATTGCAGCTAAAACGGTGCTGTTGAGTATAAACGACACGCTCAACTCAATGGCAACTTTAATCCAATGCTAATAACAATAAAGTTTACAACGATATACACTTACAGTGTCTGTTCTTAAGGTGTTATGCATGAAAAACACACACTCCGAAATACGTTTTGGATTCGTTCGATGATTTAAACGAATTTTAACTGTAATGAATCCACCACGTCCATATAGTTTTCGTAAAATGTTTCGTTACCGAAATGACGTCACACAAGATACGTCATAAATTGCGTATTCAAGTGATGAAAATAAAATACGGAAAGCTGGTTCGGTACTATATTTTTAAAGAAATATTTGACAACTAAGAACATTGATGGGATAAATCGAGACATCGAGAAATGAAACATCAAAGAAACAAAAGTAAACAAACGGGTAATGTTTATTCATGTTTGTTACTATATTTACAAAAGTAGTGCGGTCACGGTACTGGTCATTGTATAACTACGCGTCAGCGTCTTGAAATCATTGGTCCGATTTTAGAAGCCTTCGAATGCGGTATCGCCGGCTTACGGGTCACGCAAAATGAACTCGTTCATTTTTCTACAGAAAATTAAGTGTGAATGTAAATATATTGCGATAACGTTCTTCAAAATCAACATTACTCTTTATGTAAACAACATAATTGAGTATCATTTTAAGTGTTGAATCCCAAATACATAAATGATGAATTCGTAAAGCTCGACATATTTGAAAATGCATACTTTTAAAGAATCACCATAACGACCTGAAAAAATGCGTTACGCGTCGCCGAAGACGAAACGTATACAATCAATGCAAAGACGATATCGGCTGCGTTTTTAGGCCAACCTTTGCGACATAACATGTGTATTACATTCGACAGCGTATTGAAAGCAGTATATTATAATTAGACTCACTTTTAAATGATCGATATAAAACGTTTAATAGCACATAAATCAGACCAATTTATTTTAATGATAAGACCTAAAGGAACCGTTATTTTGTCAGAATTGTTATTTCGTGTCTGAATATAATACTCATTACATTATTAAATGAAACAATTTCCATGTGTTCAACAAATTGTAATTGTGCCGAAATGCGAAAGAATCCTCTTAAAAGGGCATACATTTTTGCTGGAATCACAACGTCGTGACAGTAATCAATGACGTTATCACTTTTTTTACAAATGTATACTTCGAACTCGCCGATGCTCCATTTCACATGATGTATTAACTTGGAAACACGTATACAAGTTAACAATCAAAAACAATTACAACTTACGATACTTAAAACAGCTTTTTTCGATTCATTAATCAGTAAATTAACATTTTAACCATGGATATTTGAGGGTTACATGCAAGAACAAGAAAACATACCTTCGTCTCCAAACCATCAACTTTCTTATTCAGAGCTTCGAAACATTCCAGACTGGAAATGTAAAGAATTAAAATGTACACAGACACTAAATTACGTAAGGCTTTAAAGGGATCTGTTTTATATATTACTCTATACTTTGGCTTTAACCATTAATCTTTATTATACACATGTAAACATTGAAAATTAAATATTACACAATAATTACAAAATATATAGTTATTTTCAAACGAGCGACAAACAGCCAGTGCATTTCACTTGACACGCAAATTCTTCGGTGCGACCGACATAATGTGAATATAACATACATCAAAATAAATAATGCGTTAACGTGGTGTAAAACATATAGGCAATGTTATTCCAACTATGTATGCCTCTTCATACACACAAATCTTAAATTTAAATCTTAAGAGTACTAAAATATTGAAAAGAGAAGAAACTCATTTTATGATGCGAACCCCATGATCTTTGAATGTAATGTACTTAATTCTAAATCATGTCTTCATAAACGATGAACGATGAAATCTCAACATTGCATTCTTTAGAGCAACGACTCTCCAGCGAAAATGAATTTCTATTTTTCGTGTTTTGCACCCATTATTTAAACCGGCCGTCTTATACTCTGTTTCAAAGACATGTAGCTTTAGAGATACTCTACTAACTCTAGCAAAACTGTGGTGTAGGCCCTTTCAATTGGTCATGAACACATGTGATCTATACGAACACATATATTACGACCATCTGGCACATTTTTTGTGTGAATGTAAAGTGTCGTCCTCGTTGAGACACAGTTACTTCGACCAGATAGACACAGCACTCGAAAATGACAATATACATCAACTCTAATCTATGGACAGTATAGACATGAGCTTGAGAATGCTCGGAGCTCCAATAGAACCCATACTCGGAGTAAGAGAGAACAATGTATTTCTGAAACTGTCATACATTTTTATTGTAAAATGTATAAGATATTGCTTGAAAAATACGTCTATGTTTAACATCCTGTAACAAGTACTTAATTTTGTAAATAGTATTCATGGCAAAAAACGCACTGTGTATCTATCATACATTTCAATTGTTTCACATGCAGATGTATATTTATATTGCACTTATATCATAATTTGTAGATAACTGTCATTATAACATGTTCAAGATCTCCATTCTGGGGGAAATAAAGAATTTGATTGATTTGATTGATCCTCAATAATAAATTGATAAACTTACCAACTTAATTAATAAATATATAATTCAGAGTGTACTATAATATATTAGGCATTTTTTATTAATATGAACAAACAAAATTTTTTGTTTGGTAAAACATCTTTATACACACGCAAACCATAAGAACAATCGTTACATACTTTAATTACGATACACCCAAGATTGCATGTATTTATCCCTATATTAACCTCACTATACAAAGCAATAAGTTCCTACGTACGCTTTATTTCTGTATCCCTCCTCCTTCTCAGCCTGTAAATATATCATATTAACCATTATTAATTTTTCGCATCAATACTTCAAGATAGTGTTTATGGAGAATGATTTCACATGTTGGAGGAGACATGAACATGGACTATTTAAATAAGAAACTATTATATATGCTACATTTTCTACATACGCATTGCTACATTCTACACTGATTGCCTTGTTCTTTATACAATTCTATGCGCCTTTGAAAACATGTTCTTGGCGTTCATTCAACTCCACCGTCCCCGATAATGATTTGAACATTTGCTGGTCCTGGGAGTGATAAGATGTACATCTCCTTTAGTAAATAATTTACTGCAGTTGACAATGCACCAGGCTCATGTGCAAAGTAAGTGCGATTGAATATATAATATGATATTAACATAGGGAGTGTATAAAAGCGGTACTGAAGGGCACTGGCAAACGCTTTTCCCATGTATTGTTGCGTAGTCAACGAATTCCTTTACAACCATATATAAAACTTTTGAGAAAAAGATTGTAAACCAAATTCCTACTACAAACACTTACCAACATAAGTATGACATTTAATAAAACGTATCATACAAACACGTATGTGGTGTTTAATGTAATTACTTAAAAAATATACATCTTTCGTCCATTGCCGTCGTCAGTAGTATGCCTTTATTTATATATGCGAATCATGCCTGCATGAATTCAATATGTATGGTTCTTGAATATAATTCACGATTTCCTCGTTAAATACACTTTTTGAATCAAATTTCCACGAATCGACACACTGACTGATTTACGACGATTGGTTCACTTAAACACATGTTATTTCCAAACAAAGTACGATATTTATAGGTTATTAGACGTTTCACTGTACAATACGGAGATATATTTGGACGAGCACACAGTTTGAAGTCATATTGGACGAGCCGTTAGGCGAGTCCAATATGACTTCAAACTGTGTGCGAGTCCAAATATATCACGTATTGTACAGTTTAAACGTCTAATAAACTTTTTATTCTATATCCTCATTACCAAACCAGCTTTCCGTATTTTTATTTTCATTCATTGATTACGCACTTTATGACGTATCTCGTGTGACGTCATTTCTCTGACGAAACATACTAGTATAAGCAAGACTCTGCATTTTATGGACAACAATATGGAGGTGGTAGTGTTTAATAAATCTAGTAGCAAATTATACCATTTTGATAGCATTGAACGAATCCAAAAGGCAAAACGTATTTCGGATTGTGTGTTTGTCATGCATAATTGATAACTTCGATAGGAATTATACAACTCGCTCCGACAGGATTACGAATTCGTAAATTGTGTTTTGGCCTTTGGGTCAGAATGGTGAGCATGTGTACAAACGCTATCAACAAATACTGTGGTTTAAAATGCATTTCGATAAATGGATGGAAGAACAGAAAATGGAAAATGGAAATGCATATCATTGTAACTTAGATGTTATTAGGCTAACATTGGATTAAAGTTGTCATTTTGTTTTGCTGTTGCATATTTGTTTTCAATTTCTAGCAATAACAATATCACTTGCTTTTGCATTTTTTTTTATTTCTAACAATAAAAAATAATTAAATATCACATTCTCGATTCGTTTTTTTATTTCCTCTCATATTTTCAATAGGAAAGTATTAAAAAGAGACATACAAGCAAAATATCGCCTGTGTGAATCGATTATAGTACATTCGGATACTTTTTCTCGGTAACGGCTTTTATCGTTATAAAACAATTGCTTAGTGCACTTGTACTCAACTGTCCAATATGGAAAAAATACAGACTTTTTGGATCCAATACCGGAATATATTGGACGGTCACGTGGTACATATGAAGAATGCCGATTGGATGAATTTATTGGATATAGAATAAATATATATATATATTATATTATGATTTCTGCACGTAAGATATCCATCGAGGACGTACTTTATTTAACAAACAATGCATACACGTGGATTTTGTTAATGGAATTATATAAAATTAAATGTATTTTCTTGATGTTCGTGAAATGCGTAGTCAAGCCGAGATTTTCTGATTCTACGACTGAGATGAGACTACACAAGAATGCAATCCAATTAATTAAGATTCAGTTACAATATCAATACACAAGAATGCAATCCAATTAATTAAGATTCATTTACAATATCAATAAATGTCCATGCTTTCAAGTTATATTATTGTTAAGTTTAAAACGTGTGTGTTGAATTCCATAATGCTCAGCCATCGTAATATCTTTACGAATAGGCTAAAACTTCACCGACTGATACCGTTTAAATATGACTATTAAAGCGGATAATTCCTATTGTTAAATGTGTGCGATAAGTAACACTTGTGTTGAATTACGAGGTTAAAGGGATCTTACGTTTGTTGCAGAATGTTTTGGGAAGTTGAACTTGATAAACAAAATAAACAATTTCATGATTAGTTATACATTGATTGAGCTCGAATGTTAATATTAATATTAGCTTTGTTTTATAGCAATCGGCCATACCATTTTACAAACGTATTTCCAAATTAGTATCTATATTTAAATGCTCAATAAATGAGGACACTTTGCAATAGCTCAATAAAGTACTTAAATATTCAAGTGCGCATTGACGGTCTGTAACGCACAGCCCATTAAGTTATATATAATATTTAAACTTACTTACATTATGTTTCAAATGATCAAGCCTGAAATGGAAGTAAAATATATTAAAACACAATAAAATCGAGTTTATATGTTTATATAATAGTGTACGTTACTTCTTAAAACTCTATATCTTAAATGTTTATATCAATATTTCAGCAGAACAAGAAAGTAATATTTGGCTCCAGAAACAACCATATCTAAATTATGGAAGCGTATACTTTACAAAACTTATAATTTCGAAAACATTAATAAACAATAATTACTTTTGCCGGGGATATTACGGCGCTTAGTGGCTTTACAACATAAACAGTTTGCTATGTGAATGAACATTTTAAAGCCTGGTCGATTTGTATCTGCTTATTTATAAATTATAACTTACGAATGAGAGATTATCCAGAAATACTAAGGTTTTCTTAACCGTACTTTGATTGTCAAGATAATAGTCTTAAAGTTCGTATCCTTTGCAAGGAACTTTCCCAAACTAAAATAACTTTCATATTCGTTTAAGATTTTTGGGTTTCCTTACTTCTAAAAACCACGGTAACGCGCAAGCAGTGCCGTCAAAACTAGTATTTCTATCATAAAACATATCGAATAATTTCAAAAATGCCTCAATTTAACAACGTCATTTAAACCGTACAAACACGTTATTTATGTTTTTACTTCTTAAATACTCAACGCGAATCAATAATTTATAAAAAAAAATATTTAAAATTCCTTCAGTATATTTGGCGACCATTCGTCGCTTTCTGTCCATGTGAATTGTATTTCTGTGATATAATAGTTCTGCGTGTTCAGGTGTGGGGTGCATGCGCAAAATGGTGCCTACCGGGTTAAAGTGAGGTTAGTTTGAACTTACGTACAAGATGGCGTCGTGTTCATGTTGTCGTGAAGGACTAGCGAATATGTTCACCGGTAAGCCACTTTATATTTATATTTTGTTCAAAATAATACGCAGTTCCAGCTCAACACTGTTTTCACTTCCTCCGGTTTTTGTTTCAAGATTGTATAATTTTATATAACAAAGTTATTGAACGAAAACCGACTTAAAATATATTGTATACTCTAAGAACATAAAATACATGACCGTATACTTAGAAGAATATAAAATACATGACAATTATTAAAATATTATTGAAAAGGGCTGATAAACAGTAAACAGTACATTATCTCGTACATCAGCCAACCCAAGATCAACCCTCTTGTATATACGCGAATTGATTATGTTGATCGGCAGGTTTTTCGTTCGGTATTATTATAATTTAACACTAAGTAACGTGATTAAGAAAACACTTAATATAGTGTACCACATAACAGGCTATAAAACTATAATATTGAAGTACACATATTCACTTTATTATAGATGGGTAGTAATTTCGTGTCATGCTCTTAAACATAGAAAAGAGCTGTTTGCCATTTCAAAGCTAGGTTCCAAAATGTGCTTACAAGGAAATAAGATCCAGAAAATGGAGTTTAACACATTTCTCGCAAATAAATAAGTTATAAGACATGAAACTGCGTATGTCATATGACAAAATCGTGATTTAAGTTATATTTTACTGTACACGTGCGTCAATTCAGTGTTTTATAATATAAAATGATATGTGTACATCCAATTTCTCGAACGACACACGGAAGAAAATAACAGCTTTGTGGACGGTTTTCCATTAATATTTTTTTCATCCCGG
>NC_068369.1:33690416-33735416 GCF_020536995.1 Dreissena polymorpha
ATTTAATCTAAATTTGTGAAAATCAGATTCTGTAATATGTCGTGAAGGCCGTTGAACTCTTTATCCGGTGAAAACATGGGTACGTTGAAGTTCCCGTATATTGTGAAATGCGTTTGGGCGTTTTATACAACAAGCTCAATATGTACACACCTTGGTAAATACTTTTGCGATTTGGAAATCATCATTGATTGAACAGTAATGAGTGTGCTGCACGTGCGCTTCGAGTTGATGATCGAAACAAACAACGCGCATTGAAGTAGTTTGAATTACAAACTTGTCTTTGACCGTATAGTTTAAAATAACAGTAAGTAGCTATATGTATGTTACATCATTTAATAGGTACTTACGGAAAGGATCATCTAAGGGCTTTAGTGTACACTTATGTAGACACCATTGGAAAAGCTTGTATATGTGCCAGAATACATTCACAGGAGGGCATAGTACGGGCCGTAGTGCGTATTCCTTGACGATAACGTATCTCTGGAAACACCAAATCTTGTCTGAATGCTCATGGATTCTAGTAAATGTGTAACTGAAAAAAACAACACACAATCAATTTAATTACTATTTATTTCATTAACTCAAGATCGGAAATCGACGTACTACTGCGAACATTTTTATTTAATTATGATTATTCAATTATTAACATATCATGACACAACATGCTTTTTGAGCTATTCAAATATAAATAAATCAAATATCACTTATCTTTTCATTTTAGTGTAAGTTCTTTGAAGTATTTCTTAATACCTAAACATTGCAATCAGAAGGTTGAGAAGCAGGATATTTGAAAACAACAGGTAAATTCCCATCATGAAGGGACCTACAATCCTGCCAGTCTCGGTTAGGCAGCGTTCACTTGTTCCGTTCGTCCATAAGCTAGAGTCATTTGTACAATCCGTTGAATCTTTTAGAAAAAAATGTTTATTAATCGTTATGGCTGGAAGTTTGCACTGATCATGTTTAACTATCAAATCCAAGAGTGATTGATTTATGATATGTATGATAAATAATTTTATAGTATACCTAAACTGACGATGAGTATTATTAGTATTATTGTTATTTAAATTATTAGTATAATTATTACCGTTTTTCTTCTTCTTCTTCTTAGCACTATTAATATCATCATTATTAATATTATTATTATTTGCGTATATCAAATATAAAAGGCATTTATCAGCATCTATCTACATATTTGGCTGTTTTAATCTAAATAAAATGCACAATCATCTGTATGTAAGGAATTGATGCACTCACGTCGAATTTAAGTTTGTTACATAGAGGCGACTTTTCTTTTAATTTATAAGTACCTTCCATATCTTCTAGAAAGAGTTCCCCATAAAGATGCCAGTAAGGCTTCCTTATTATTTGTATAGCAGTTTCCCAAGTTACAGGAGAATCGGCGTAGAGAATGGAGTACGACGCAATGGCGTAAGCCAATAAAATCACAGCCATAATAACCAAGAAATACAACAGGTCTTGTACCTAAAATTCAACAATGATATAACTGAGGGAAATCGCACACTGATTTGTCTATTTCATCATGCATTTAAGACATAACAATATAAAATTACACCATGAGAACAAAAGCTATTCAATTTTCTACAGCAAGTTTAAGTGTTGCATATCTCGGACAAAACGATGCAACATTGGTGCACAAATAACTGTTTTATTTCACTTAAATGGGTTGCGAATACGAGTGAAAGATTACAAAGTTCATATCACCCTAGGTCGAGTGAATTGATAAGGTTTTATAACGTCACCCGGAATTATTTCCAAGTTGTTTGAACATATTTATAAATCAATATACGATAGGTAAACAGAATCATAGTATGATCAAAATTCGATATGTTTAACAAAAGAACAATATCCTTAAAAACAATATAATGTTATACTTAAGTAATATCGATTAATAATCGAGAGCACTAGATATTAGATCAAATAACGTTATATAAATGGTGTCATTATGCTCGACCTGCTATAATATGTTAAGTTTTCGTAAAAAAGCAGCACATGCAAACAAGTAACATTTGTTAATGCAGTTTCAGATGGTATTATCATTTCATCTGTCGTCAAATACAATGAATATTTTCGTTGTATGGCTCCGCAACTCATGAACATGCGTTTAAGATGACATCAGAGAAGATAATTAAACCTTCTTTTACCTGACAAAACGCAAACACATCGGCGTCGTTTCAAATTTCCTTACATATTATTGCATTTTCTGTTCGATTCGGGAAGCATACATAAGATACCAATTTTGCGGCTATGTATCATGTTAAATGTTGACAAATTATTCTTGTTCATAAATTGTTTTCATTAAAAAAAGACAAAATACAACTTCCCATAAGTATACCACCGGTTATTCTATGAATTTTGATTTTTTTTTGCTTTCGTAATAATTTCATATATCACACATTAATTGTTTTTAAAGAACTCTTATCGACAATATTTCTCTAACGAAATAATTTAAATTGATTTGAGATCTTTAGATTAAAAGCGTGTATAATGTAATCAAATTATCGACCTTTATTTAATATTGCTACATGTTATATGTATTCAGCAATTTAAAAAATAATACACTCACCATCCCTCGAATTATAATTAGTTTAGGGCCAAGTATTTTCTGAACAGAGAATATGTGAACGAGTCTGAAGAAGAACACAACAAAATCGACAGCAAGCACGACTCTTGGCCAATCAACCGACGTGCCTCGAAATTGTATGAATCGCAGACCGAACCCCAGTAAAAACATGACGATCGTTAATAAATCGATGAGGTTCCATCCTTCCAAAAAGTAATTCTTCAAATTTCTGATTCGCTGTACACATGGAATAGCCTTCTTATAACCAGACATCTGACACGTTTGATGCATCTACAACAAACAATAGCAGACTCATTCATCGTTTATGACTATGTTTGATCACCGGGGAAAATCAAGTCGCCATATTGTTTTCAAAACAGGCGTTTATGAAAATGTTAAAATCCATTTAAAACAAATAGGACGATTGTAAGTACACACGTCTTCCTGTTTGGTTTCGTGATACTCGCAATTTTAACAAGGGAATACACATACTTGTCAACATACTTAAAATTAAAATGATTTATTAATACATAAGATCAACAAACATAACATCCGTTCAGTTTTGTTTTTGTTTGCGATAGTACAACGTATTTAAATTAAACATATACATGCATTTCTTACTGTTTTAAGAACATAAGCTTTAAGTAGTTACAAATACAGAACCAACTTTGGTGAAACTTTGCATGCATAAAAAGGCAATATGGGGATTAAGTACGGCCTTTTATTTTGAACCTAATGTGAATGATCAGGTCACGGTTGCTAAAAATAGAAACAAAAACTCACACAAAAAAAATAATACGATAACTAAAAAATACTAAGGGGGCTTTGATGAAATTTTGTGCACATATAAAGTTCATTATGCAGATTATGCAGTGCCAAATTTCTTACCTTAGTTGAAAGGTGAGATCACTGTTACTTAAAAATAAATAAAGACATTCACACAATAGAACTCCTGCAATTACTGAAAAAGTACTGAAGGTAATGAAATAAAACGTTCTATTGAAATTTTCTTTCCAATCATTCGTTTAAGTACTTACATATTTTTGGAACAACTTCATCTAATACCTTTTTTAGAATTAGTGACCTTAGGCAAGCCTTCAGCATTTAAAAAAATAAACCAATCATTGCATCCTCTCCATCCCGTTTAATAAACATTTCCGGATGCCCGAGTTTTAGCCCTGACCCAGCAATATTTTCAGCAGTAGGCCTTTGCATTACACCACATGAAATGAGTGGGATCAATTTCGAATAGTTCGGGCCTTTAGCACTGTTGAAAGCCATGTTATTTGACACAATAAATGGGAAACAGCTGTAGGTCATTAGATCTTTTGACGACAAATTCACAAATTGGAACAACTTTCTAAGTGCTTCCACACATGCCATATCATCGTGTGCATTATATGTAACACCAAGCAATTGTCAACTAAATCAACTTGCTTCAAGGATTTCGTTGGATACAATTGTCTTAATATTGACAGAAAATCGATAAAAGCACGGTTATACAAAATATTAAACCTTCGACCTATTTTCCACGATTTCGTCGATGAGGACGCTGGTGTGCTATCAATATTTTGTTAAGCCCAAAATATGAATGATCATTAAGTATTTTTTTCACTTTTTTACACCTTGTTTTTTACTCTAAACAGTCCTTTTTGGTTACGATTCATGATTGTTTGTTTTTTATTTTGTCGCGAAAATATATTACTTTCTGTTATTTTTTACACCATTTTTTTAAGAACAATATATTTTGACGTCGTTATATATTGCAATATACATATCATCGATGCACTTTATTTTAGAATGATATAAAACATGAATTTATTTGAGAATACTATTTTGTAAATAATAAACCTAACACAATTTTCATCTCACGACTTCAGATACGATATTTACCGAAATTAGCCGATGTCAACCGATCTTCCAAAAAACACATGGGAATGATTAAAGTTGTACTTCCTTAAAATTTAACGGATTATTGTTTAGGGTGATTAGGTTTTATATGTGTTTGTTTAACATATTTTGCATTATTTTAAAAAATCGGCCATTGTAGTGCGATTAAGCGAAAATTAATTCATCCAAAAATGTACAGAAACATAAAATCCCAACCCATTTGGAAACGTGAGGACCCTTATTAGTTGTGGCATGGTAGAATTCGTAAAAGCAGATCGATGTATTTTGCCAGTGTGACGAGCACATTTCCAGCCAATTAAATCGCTCATTGCATAAAACGATTGCTTTAAACATGTACAAGTTAATGCATACACAAATACATCGGCTTCTACATGTAGCTGATCTAATAGATAAATTTGCATCTTTCAAAAAGAGATGGAGCCAATGCCAATGAGGTGGAGTTATGAGTAGGAGGTGACGCCATTGCACATTTATAGATAGTTTAAAGTAACATATTTTATGTAATGGTTTCTATTTTGTTTACATGGCTTAAGTTATTTTTGAAAAAAAAGATAACTTCATCACATTTAAGTCGCGTGCGTGTTTTAATAGAAAATGTAGATTTATAATCATGTCATGACGAATTTAATCGTCCGTCTTTGTAAGATAAGAACATTAAACATGTTTAATACAAAAAAGTTGACGAAAAAAGACCGAGCTATTTTCATTGTTTGGAGTTGATAGGTGGATAAACAACACTTATGAGCCTTATTAAGATTCGTTCATATTGGCCTTTTAGTACTTTACGCATTTTGATTAAGGGACACACATCATCGTTTCAAGATAAAGTATTATCTTATATTTATTTCGTGAATTGTCATACTGTATGTCCAAATTGCTGTCGATTGACTATTTTGATAATGTTGAGCATTTAGTTGTTGGTTATATCGAGTATTACAAATAAGATAACTTGAGACCTTCCGTAGCTCACGCATCTATAACCATTTAGACATTTAGTTCAAGAGGCTTTCTGATAAATGACTTATTTAAATCAATTTTGATAAATTAGTTTATAATTGAGATACAAATGCAAAATAATTGGTATATATCGTAGCATATGTTTTACTCATGTTGGTGACTTCTTAATTGAATTGATATTTAAATATTTAAAAAAAAATTGTCTTAATTTTTAAAGAACGCATTTATGTTCTGTACATATTTGGGCCTTCGTGCGTTGAAAACTACAGTAATATAACAAATAACATTATTTTTCAAATGTATGTCATGTGATGAATGATGATGTAATTGCGATTCGACTGTTAATTGATACATCATGCAGTGTCGAAACCTCCTATCATAAGCGCCATCTCCATAGCATTGGCTCCATCTCTTTGGTAAATTTATCTATGACCTAAGCAAGAAACACGCATGTTTGTGCATGCAGCATCTAATATATGTTGTACGCAATCGTTTGATCTGTTTACCGATTATATCGGGTGGAAATGTGCTCGTCACACAGAACAAACTCATTTACATGCTTTTTAAAAACTCCACCATGCCACAACTTATAAAGGTTCTCACGTTCTTAAATGGTTTGAGAATGTATGTTTCTGTAAATTTGTTGATGAATTAATCTTTGCTTAATTGCACTAGATAAAAAGATTTCAAAAATATTGCGATATATAATGAACAAGCGTATACAACCTAATCATCCTGTACAATTATTCATGAAATCCGGGCCGTAGCGCCACCTCGGATAAACGGCCGTGATAGCGTATGCCACATCGAGCCTTTGCTACAGTCTGTCCACTGCTAATAACACCTTGAACCTATGTAACAGTCCGTCCATAGAACGTGCCACGTTGAGGTTGTGTACCAGTCCGTACATAGCGAATGCAATTTTTAGCCTGTGTAACATTCCGTCCATAGCGGATGCCACCTTGAGGCTGTGTAACAGTCCGTCCATAGCGTGTGTCACCTTGAACCTGTGTTACAGTCCATCCATTGCGTATGCCACTTTGACCTGTGAAATTGTCAGTCCATAGCGCATGCCACCTTTAGCCTGTGTAACAGTCTGTCCATAGCATATGCCATCTTAAACCTGTGTAACAGTTCGTCCATAGTGCATGCCACCTTGAGCCTGTGTTAACAGTCCGTAAATTGGTTATGCCACCCTGGGCCCGGTGACAGTCCGTACATAGCGTATGCCACATTTAGCGTATGTAGCAGTCCGTCCAGAATATATGCAATTTTGAGCATGTGTGACAGTCCGTCCATAGCGCATGCCACATTGAGCCTGTGTAACAGTCCGTCCAAAGCGTTTGCCACCCTTAGCCGGCGTAAAAGTCCGTCCATAGCGTATGCAACCGTGATCCTGTGTAACAGTTCGTCCATAGCGTTTGCCATTTTGAGGGTGCATAATAGTCCGTCCATAGCTTATGACACACTGAGCATGTTAATCTTAAATAATGCCACCACAAATCTTTGTAAGAGTCCATCCACAGCGCATGCAGCCCAAAGCCTGTGTACTAGTCCATTCATGTGTTACACGGATAAGTTTAACTACCCGATATAGGATGACATCTTTATCTTGTTTGACACCAGGGAAAAGGCAATTGTGTTGCAATACCACTGTGCGTTTTCATTGTTTTCTTCTAAGCCAAGTAAAAATACGAAGCCTAATAACGATACGATGTTCGAGTATTTATGAAGAGATGTCATAACAGAGCGTATGCATATGTTTCGTTTTTATTTGTGAGCGAAGCTCACAAATCATGTAGACGCAATTTTGCAAATCAGTATGGCTTAGCTACGGTAGGAGCCGTAACCCATGACTGCCTGTGTGGATAACTGAAGTAAAATTTAGCAGACGACAAATGCTTAAAGCGTTTGCTCTAACCACCTTTTCTGCCTCTTCTTACTGGTACTCTACATAGTGTGTATTTAACAGCTTGTAAGACAACGTTGGCCTGTTTAGTGTTTATCATTGAAACCTGTACAGATTGGCTGCTTTCAGGGAAAACGGGGCTTAATGCATGTCAAATAAGATTAGCCTGTGCACACTGATTAGCTGTATCAATGATTTAAAAAAACAACACAAATCTCGACCTGTGCTTTATGACACACTCTTTATAAATTTCAATCAGCTGTGGTCATTTCAAACTTGCGAAATAAAAAGCTATGACATAATTTTGAAAACTGAGTTGCGTCTAAGATTATACAACAGCGAACAAATTCAGTGCCATCAGCGCTTTGATTCAAAAAGCATATGTTTACTGTGTAAAAAATAAACATTATCAATAAATACCTCATATAATAGTTTTAGAGGAGAATGTTGTATCTTTTTAAGTCATCGGAGGTTATTATTTATGTATGATTATTGCTTTCGTTTTGCTCTGCAGTGAAATTAATCAAGTCGTGTTCATGTATGTGAGATAGATAATAGAAATAAAAAACGAATTAAAGATGAACATAAGTTTCTTATACATTTTTGTGTTTTTTTTGTCAAATAAAAACTTCAGTGTGAAATCAGTAAACATAATTTATTTAGAGTGTAATAAATTGTACGTACTATTATGTTGAATTATACATTAAAACATAAAATTTATACAAGTGTCTTGAAACGATTTGTTGTAATAATGATTATAACTTAAGACTATTTTTAATCGCACTAGATACACGTATGTTGATACAGCATTGTTTAAGTGTGCTACAAGAATAACAGCA
Organism: Dreissena polymorpha; assembly: GCF_020536995.1. Lineage (NCBI taxonomy): Eukaryota > Metazoa > Mollusca > Bivalvia > Myida > Dreissenidae > Dreissena > Dreissena polymorpha. The sequence continues at coordinate 33,698,617 of NC_068369.1, forward strand.
ACGTATGTATTTATTACTTATATTAGATTATTATTATTATGAGTGTATTTAAGTTAATTGTTTACATATCATATTTGCTTTGTTGAAACTGTTGCATAGTCTTAATGATAATGTCTATGAATTACCTGTCTGATTTCTTCAACCAATATGGTCAGTACCCATGCCATTAACACTAATTCCTTGGTCGATACATTTTTTGGAAGATCAAACAGCAGCACGTACGCGAACAGGATCAGAAACACCAAATACGAGACCTGTTGGTAAACAAAACAAAAACCATACATTACTCGCTTATATGTCTTCATTGTAAATACGATATATGCGAGTTGTATCGATACAACGACGCCTTATCGCATCAAGTATATGGATGTAGATATTTAAACGTTGGACAATGGGTCAATTATTTAAGCAGACAACAAGGTTCTTTAGCAATGTAGGTTTAAGCGATAACCGTAAAGAGGTAAGAGAAGAGATCTTCGTCAATACGAGCTATGTAAATGAGTATATTAAAGAATCGAATGATAAAAAACTATGAACAAAGAATACATTTTAAAATCAGCTACACAGTTACATCAGCTACAATTTCTGGGCTAGTAAAGATGATCACCCTTTTTAAAAATTGTATATGGCAATAACACGAATCTTCGTTTCCTTTAGTTGATCAAAGTACTGGCAGTACTGGTGTGATGCTTTTGATGAGGATAGATATAAAAACATCAATTTAAGTTTATCTACATCACCACATTTGTGTATGTGGGTACAAAAATTTGGGTACGAAAAAGAATTTGCTTACGAAAAAAATTGGGTACGAAAAAAAATGGGGTAGGAAAAAAAATTGGGTACACAAAAATTTGGTAACAAACAAAAAATTTGGGTACGAACACAAATTTGAGTGTAAAAAAAATTGGGTACGAAAAAAAAATTGGGTACGAAACATTTTGGGTACGAAAAAAAAGTGGGGGTACGGGAAAGTAGTACCCGTGGGGAACTTGACCCATTCAGCGAAACTGAGGGGCGGGTTTAATTCTCGATCAAATCTAAAAATAACTACATTTGGGTTTTTTCCAGCGTCAGAGCCTTTGAAGGCAGTTTCGGGTCTGGTTCCTGTCGATAAATTTGAAAGAGGACGGGAACCAAGCTGCTTTTACCTTTATCAATGATAATCAGTGAGGTATGTCGATTAATTTTTTTAGCTCACTCAATCGAACTGGCTCGGTCTTTTACATAGGTCGCCATTGTGAATAATTTGTTCATGGTATGATAGCTTAGACGAGCTGCTTCGCTGAAGCAGTGTCGTCAAAAATGACCGCACAGTGCGTTACAGAATATATAAAGAAACATGGTTCGGGTAAGTCTCCATAGCATTAATTTCAACAATAATTAACTAATTTAAAAGTGTTTGCATTCAGTTTTTTGTTGCATAATACTCTTTAAATTTCGCACACAAAATATCCCGTATACACACGATGATTTGCTTATCATTATAAAAGCGCTATTGCCAACAGGCATGTTTGGATTTCATTCCGGCCGTATTTAAAACACTAAATTAAATGATGCATTCGATTTAAAATTGCCGGAAAATAAGCGTGCGGTTTGTATATAACTGATACATCAATGGTCGCAAATATTGTTTATGCTAGACGGTTAATGCGTCAATTATAACGTAGTCGATTCAAGCTTGCTCGAGCAAACCTATAAGGTTTTATTATTTCATTTCAGCTTAGTGATAATTGATTTAAGTACAACTATTGTTGGCAAAGTTTTGAAACAAAAGCCCAAAACATTACGTAAATAACCATGTCGTCCTATTACATTATCGAAAATAAGTTATACAATTCAGTAAAATTGTAACTTATCTTTGAGGATGAAGTAACTAGAGCACACATTTCCTACATCAGCGGTGTGATCAATTTGTGGTCATATAAAGTCATATTAATGATACTAATGACATCAAAATTCACTAAATGTAATTACGTTCGATCAAGATTGGCAAATTTGATAAATTCATGGTACATACGCATTTAATAAAACCTCTTTTTGTTATTTTGATATTATCCACCACTCGCAAAAAAGATGTATATGACTAATCATGAAATAATGATAAGATCATGCACTGCATTAAACAACTATCCTCCATATATCTATGCATATGTATGTACTTCAAAAACAAAGGTTAATATCATGACTTAGTAATAAATTATCAAATTAATCAACCCGTTTACATATTCGATATTTTGCAATCTGTGTAAAAGCAAACGACGAAGGAAACCAAACAATATATTTCAATATTAATAAATTGACTTCTTCCAAAGAATATCAAAAGCAACAACATTTCATTTCTTTAAAAAATAAAACAGTGATGTATGATATTGAAACAATTAAATTTTCCAACCGGACGGTTAATTACGATTTGAAACATTGAATCGTTAACTCATTATTAACATTGAGTTAAACGCTATAAAAAATTTTATTACACAGTGCATACTTTTGATTATAATATCACTTCATGAAAGGAACAATTTAGAGCAAATGACACGAATGGATTATTTAAATAGACCACGGCAATATATATTGAATGTATTATATAGGATCCAAATCATCAACTGTGTATGTAACTGAACTGGAATGTTCTACATTACGTACATTTTGCGACTGTACATCGAACTTGATAACACAGGTTCTCTATTTTTTGTTATTTTAAAAATGTAATTGCTTTTCTTATCGACGTTGAAATCTCTCTAATAATGCGCACAGTTTTAAGTGTTAGCAAGGGCGCTCTTCAATACATCAAAATCAGGACAACATCAATTGCATGTATCAAGCAATAAGAGGCAATTTTTCAGAAAATTCAAATATTCCTTCTGTACGTTCGCACAGAGGTCTCGGTAATAATGTATTTATTCCACCATCGCAAGCTCATTATATGACCATGAGATCCTACTTCAAAGTCACTTTACTTAGCAGTAAATTCTCAGTTTCACATGATTATTTGATGTTTCTATTTGTGCTTGCATTTTACATGATGTGCATTATTCTCAATTCTGCGTTGAATGTAGTCGCAAAAAATTCCTATTGTAGAGTTGATGTGACTGTAACTGATTTTGGACTGCTTGGTTTGCTCAAATATGCATGGACCAGTCAATTTTGAGACGATACAGCCGCAATATCGAAATGAATCGTAACCTATAAGTCCGCTGACAGAAAATTTGCAAATTGATCGTAATCGTTAACCTTTGTATGTACAATTAAGACGCACACGTGCAAATGCCGTCTGTCTGTTAATACACACACACATATATATAAATATATATATATATATACGCATTTTATCTCACAGGCTACACTGTGTCTATTTTTTAAACCAGATGATTCATAACATACCACATTGTACGCGAATTTGGTTTTTGGAGCCTGCATTTTGTTCCAGAAGAACTTGATCCTGGTTAGGGCTGAATAGACACACTGAAACAGGATGAAACAAAATTTGTTCAACTTAGAAGATAGATTGCGAATAAGCAACGTAACGATTGATCAATTAAAGTTAGAGAGTGAAATAACGTTATTTTGTTTTAAAGAAAACAACCACTCCGATCACTTCTTTGTGTAAAACAAAATAATTTTAAAAGTACATGGTGAATAAAAAGTTTTTATGTGTATTTGAACGTATGCTATGTATCGGCTTTGTTGCAAGCCGCATGAATTCTGTATACATGTCTGCATATTTTGTTTGTAAATCAAATTTTGAGAAAAACGAGTAGAAGCATATCGTTTCGATCGTGAAATTTCATACATAATCATCATTCATCATTCATCTAAATTCATAGTTATAATTAATTGCATTTCTTGCAATATATTTGGGTATTGTTACGCAGTCCCTAATACTTATTGTTTGCCTATAGAAATAGCAAAGCAAATTTTTGGTATACATGCGTGGTATGTGAACAATTGAATTAAGGTCCCATGCATTGCTTTGACGATTATAAAGGCGACATTTAAATATAAAGTTAACATGTAGCATGTATGTTGGCCTAAAAGGCTTTGATAAGTTACCGCATTGTCATTAAACTATCCTATTGAATTATATATATAACTATATATACAGCTTTAACATACGCACAGAAGTAAGATAAGTATAGCATATAAATACATAATGTACCTAAATATACTCCGTTTAACAAATCAAAAACGATTAGATGATATTCAAAACGTGATACAATGAAGAATGTGTTTACACATTTTGGATTTATATCGAATTAATGAATTCAAACATTATCTGTATGAAGTAAATTACTTTGCTTAACTTGTAATCCATACCGTTGTTTTCCCATTCCAGACATCTCCAACCAGATTGCGACATGCTTGTTGGGCCAGGAACTCCATGTTCTTCGATTCAACAGCCAAATCTAGACATGATTGTGTATACCAAAAAGGCATGGTCATTTTCAGATAGTGATATGTTTCTGGTTCACTAATCTGGTAGCTTTCGTGAAGACAATCTATAGCCACAGTAGACCACTCGCTATATGAAAAAAGTTTAGCAAATAAATAAATACGTTATGTCTTAAACATACATACAATCACTATCATCATACAATCTTTAATGCAATCTTGGTTTTAAACATGTTAAAACAAATAATTTGCGAATATATAAATATGGTCATTGATACCTTTAAAATCAAGAAGAGATTTGAAATTTAGGGGCATTCAACGCACATTCCGTATAATACTATGTATAAACAAAAAGAGACAAATCGCATCCGAATACTAACAGTCGGCAAGTAAAGTATTTAATTCGACATCCTTTGCACTTTTTCTTCATTAAACGCGTATGATTTCGCTAGATGCTATCTTATTTTAGTTTACACTTGTTTAAGCTTAATCTGTTCGTTACTATGCATCAACGGACACAAACAATTTTTCTTTACGGCAACACTGTCCGATCGTTGACGATATGTTCCAAATTGGTTTGTTTTATTTTATTAACATAACAGTACATTTAAAGGACAAAGTACGTGTCAACAAACAACAGAAGTGAAGTAAACTTTATTTAAATAAGTTTATACTTTCGGTAGGCCATTTACAGATATTTACATATAAAAACATTTGAAAAGGTATCTTGTTGCAATATATAAAAATAAAATATTATCAATAATTAGTATTTAAGACGAAATTGCTTGAAAGCATGCTGATGACATTTATAAGCATCGTATTTCCTTATACTTTCAGTACTACTCACATCAGAAAAGTACGCCAGTGAATTGCTTTTCATTGTATCTGGCTACGAATGAAACATATACGTTTTTCTCTTAGTCTGTAATCGACCACTACAATCGACGCAATAAGCGACAAATCTCAAAATTATTGATAAATAAGATATAGCACGTGTATCACGCTATGTTCTCCCATCATTTTGACTGTCTGTTAAACGTTCGTCCTGCTATTATAGAACCGTCTCTTGATTATTGTAGCGAGATCATTTGTTTACAATATGACATGTACGTGACATGCTGCTTCCCACACCAAGTCATTTAAAACTCAGCGTGGAGTGTTCGGGTATGTAAGGCATTATGAACAACGATGTTCATGACAGACCAGGAGCGTCACCATTTATGAACATCTCTGTATATACTTAAGTCTCAATACATACTGAACGTTCTGACTATTGAAATCGTCACCTTGATTTAAAGTGGATTTCCTATAAAAATATCACATAATAACTATTTGCTTTGCATTTGCTTTTATTCATTATGGATATGTGTTAAAATTATTCACTTGTATTTTATTAATGCTATTCATATGCATGCCCGGAGAACTGTTTAACTGTGGAGCAGTATAAAACCCTACCTCATATTGTTTTCCATTTCGACAATTAAAACGTTATCGTTTGTTTCCTGCTTCACCGCCTTGCATAAATTGCATGCAATGAGGGACACGAAGAGCGGATGCTGTCGATACAATAAAAGGAAATAATAAAAAACAGTGAAATATCAATACATAACCCTATCGAGGCACATTTATTTTAACAGACAATGGAAAGTGATATAAACGCACACATTAAAACCAAACAATTAAATAACAGAGCTTTGGAGCGTACTTTTTTTAACAAATTCAAACTTCTTTCTATTCTAAATAAGAATGCTATTTAAGTTTTTTTTAATACAAATAATTGCATTTGCTGATATCTTACTCAACAAATGGAATATAAAGTGGTTTTGCATATTAACGCGGAACAGGAACGACAAGTCGAAACCGAAAAGTGACCTCAGAACACAAAATTCGCTACAATCAACATTCGTCTCAGGACTCAAGTTTGGCGTGACATAAGTTAAAAATACATCAGTTGTACACGAAGGGCTTTTTATTTGATTGTATAAAAACCAAAACCTAACATATTGAGCTGCGATAGATCGCATGCTGGCTATAAAGTTTGTAAAGTTTCATCAATCTAGAAGCAGTAACTGGTACATATATTAAGCTTTAGGTGCGAAACAATTAAACATATGTTTGTTTACTTCTAAAAAGGACCATTATATATGCTAAAATGTCCAAATACGAACTAAAATATTGACATGCACACAGTTGACAAGCTAGTTAAAATATATCAGCAATACTTTGGAATTAGCCGCAACACAAAACAACCGCGGATATAGGCAAGAACCTCTTTGTAAAATTCCTGCATAATACAGTCTTATGAATTGTCTGTTAAGAATCTATATTTTAATGATTTTTGAACTGATCATCTTTTCAATTTTTTGCTCGATAGTCGATCTCGGCATTCCACTTAGCTCGGTTACACGATATTCAATCCTGGTTATATATTTTAATTAGCCCGAATAATAAAATTACAGGTGAAATTTAGAATCTGACTCGAATTCGCAAACATACCCAATAACTAGCTGGGTATTTGATCCTACCTTAATATTCGCTAAATTAAGAATATATAGTACACATTTTGGTATTCCTGTCTCTTAATTCACAATAGTTCGAATGTCAAATTCCAAGCTGAGTAATCAACAGTATATACATATTTGCCAAAGTTCAAATACCCAATACAGAGCAAGGAATTCGACTTTGGCTTCGAATTCCAATCCCAATAGCTCAAAACCCATTACATTGCCAACTTAAAGGACTTGGGGTAAAACACCAAACATTGGCCATGCCATTTAATAAATCTAAATCGCCTTATAGTGTATGATTTCCGGTTAAATGCAGAACATCAAAACTAGCATCAATGAGCACTTAACAGTTGATCCGATATTTTCAGTTTAAATGTGCACATAAATATTGAATAAATACTTGAATGTACTGAATGAAGAAATGTGGTATGAATGTGGCATTTTCTTCACTCATTATAATAAACATTTATGGTTAATAATAAGATATGCTTGGCTGTCAGAGTGAACATTTGAAACAGAAGTGGAAGTAAAACATGTAATGACTACAATGCACGTCATATATTTTCTTGTGTCAAACTTTCTGTGTCACATTGTTTTCGATTGTTTTAATGATAACACTTAGCATTAAATAAATAAAAAAAAATATATGCGCATGCAGGTCAATGTGTATGATGAGCTCATTCAAATTGGGCCTGTTAATGCAAAATTATAATCGTAGTAAAGTCTAACGTATACATAACCACAGGAAAAATTAAACACCAGTCACAATGCATTCCGATGCATCGGTTTATATCCTTCATTACATCACGAGGTATTGTTATTTTAAAAGTAATGCTAATAATGTAATAAATCCGTTCATTTAACAATTTGAAAGGTACATTTTTTAATGTAGAGTACGTTGGTTCCTCTTTTCTAGTTCCTTATTTATTTTTCCAATAAGGAATTAGGAACAGTTCCGTATTGCTTTTTCAAGCTTAACATATTTGATATAGAGTTTTAAAGAAAATTAATGCATACAATTTCTTAAGTAAATCACAATAAAATAACTCGAATATATGTACTTTATGTCTTACGTTACATTTTCATGTTTCGTCTTCGCGCTTGCATAGGATTTCTTGTTGAAACCGAACCGGCATTGTCTAATACGAATACTAACTTCACATACAAAACCTAAAGCATACATTTATACCACTACTAAACATTTATGTGATATACATGTGCAATCTAGTACATTTGAACATGTTTGTTTTTATTAACAATCCAGTTCCACTTTCGCGGCTGAATAAGGAAAAAAGAAACAGTTCCTTATTCCTTATTCAAGCAAAATAAGAAACTGGCAGTTTCTTACTTCAATTGTAAACGTCCATGACATTGATCCAAAGTGAACCATATATAAATAAGGAACTGGTTCCTTATTCCTTATTCAAATCGAATAAGGAACTGAAATAATCGTTCAATAAATTATACATCAAAATGAACCAACGAGAGAAATAAATCAACAAAAAGTATAATAAATGTAGGTCGGTTATACAAAATATGAAAGGCAGTACATTTCTACTTTGTTTAATTAATTAATAACATAGTTCCTTATTTAGTTTGAATAATGAATAAGGAACTGGTTCCTTATTCCTTATTTAAATCGAATAAGGAACTGGCATTGTCTTACTTAACAAATAAATTAATATGAACAAGAATGCCAAACTGTCACAAGATTCGCCCATTTGAAGACACCATGCTAAATGCTTGAAATGCACACATTTGGTGAAGATCGGATGATAACTACTTCAATTAGAGCGGAAACCATGCTAAATCCTTGAAATGCACTAAGTGACACTATGACCTAGTTTTTGACCCGTCATGACCCATATTCAAACTTGACCTAGATATTGTCTAGAGACACCTTCTTACGAAGTTTGGTGAAGATCGAATGAAAATTGTTTGAATTAGAGAGCGGAAACTGCTGTGGACGCCGCCCGCCGCCGCCCGCAGCCCGCCAAGGGTGATATTATAATACGTCCAGTTTTGAAGAACGGCCGTATAATAAAGATACTCGTGAATCAAAAAAACATCGTACATGTAGGTTGGAATAAAGCATGTTGAAAACGCGTCTGAGTGTTAGTTTTAAAAAAACGCGCGAAATAAAGAGGCATTTTGATGAAACTGTATTGTCTTCTAAAGTCGCATTTACCGCTGCCCCCGTTGCAGTGTTGCCTTTATGATGACGTCAGTGACGTCACATTGATGACAACGCTGTCCGAAATATTGGCATTCGGTACAAAAACAGAGCGCAACTGTTACGCTAAGAACGGCGAAGGACTGTTTACAATCCTGACCATCGCCGTGTACCGACCTTAAAAGTAGCCGGATATACCGTTGGTCTACATGAGGCAGAACACGCGTATTAGCACAAAAACAAATCTATGAAGAAAAGACGCTTGTGCAACAGGTATGCGCGCAGATTTTTCAATTATTTAAACAAAAATATTGAGACATCTCGATGATACTTTCCAGTCAACTAGAGCTACCTGGACTTCTGCCAACGGAGCAGTCTTGCTTGTGTGGTGACGTGTTAAAATGCATTATTAATAATATCGCTTCGTAAGTGTTTACGTATGAGAACAGAATAAGATATCTAAAACATGTTTAGTATTTAGCTATCATATAGTAACTGCCAAAGGTAAGGGTCAGATAAGACTTCAAAAACTGTATCAGATATATAAATAACACATCTTACATTAAACATCTCCTGAATTCCGAACACAAAGCTGTGTTATACGATAATGATCCGAATTTGAGTATCCGAAATTATTGCCTTTAAATAAGGAATTTATAGTAAGTTATTTCACTTTCGGATATGTTATTTTGTTTTAGATGTCGTATTTGTTATCTGAGCTTGATTATGTTCTATGGACGTATTCTGTCAAATTTCTATTTAATATTTTATTTACGGTTAACGCTGAATCAAGCATTATGCAGACGATAATAAAGATATGTTATTGTCTTACTCAAACATAAATACAAAATAATTCCTTATTCCTTATTTAACTCGAATAAGGAACTCCAATAATAAACTACCATTTTCTTGAAAAAAAAACCAAAGGCACCGATACATTGATGAAAATAATTCTAAATGTAGGTTAAGTATCAAACATTTGTATTGTAATACATGTCTTAATAGTTATTTTGTGTTATGATAACAAGTTTTTTCGCGGCCCAGTCTCGGCAAAGGGTAATGATTAGCAGACTCTTCAAGAACTGTATCATTAATAAGAGTTATACTTACTAAATGTTACTCTAAACATCGCCAAAAATACCGAATATAAAACTGGGCTATGTGAGAATGATCCGAATTTAAGTATACAAAATTAAAGCCTCTCAATAAGAAATTGGTAAAAATTTGGTTCCTTATTCAGAAGCTTTTATTTAGGACGATCACTTTCGGAAATGCTATTTTTTAGATGTCGTGTGTCTGTTTTTTAAACTTGGTTATGTCAGATGTATATATTCTGTCACGTTTTTATGGTATATTATATTTGACGATAAAAGCTGAAAACAGGTATGATAAAGACGATAATAAGAAAATTGTATTGTCTTACACACACATTAATTAAAATTAACCAAAGAATAATGCATGCAGATAAAAATGATCGTATATGTAGGTTCAAATAAAAATAATGATTACACTATATTTCTACCAAGTTTAATTGAATCAGAACACAGTTCCATATTCGCTTTGAATAAGGAATATGAAGTTGGTTCCTTATTAAGTATGCAATTCGAATAAGGGACTGGCATTTTCTTACTAAACAATACATTGATATGAACCAGAGAGACCAATATATATGGAAATTATTGTTAATGTAGGTTGTGTATCAAAATTATTAATTGCAGTACATCTCTACTAAGTTTAATCTATGAAAATCTCCTTATTCGGTTTGAAAAAGGAATCAGGAACTGGTGTCGTATTTTTTATTTAAAATCGAATAAGAAATTTACATTTTCTTACACACACAACTAAATTGCACACACAACGATACATCCGGCGACTTTAAACATTTGTGCACGATCAAAGGTCCTGGGAACCGAAACAATTATTTTGGTACATTATTCCATATTCAAACCGAATAAGGTACAGGGTTTCCATGAAGTTAAATTAAGCTGAAATGTATTGCAGTACATATTTTAAATATCTTTCCTAAACATACAATAATGTTTATTTATATGTGGTACTTTGGATCAATTGTATTGATGTTTAGGTAAGTAATGTCAATTACGTTTTCGACTTGAATAAAGAATAAGAAACTGGTTCCTTTTCATCGGTCTACATCGGTTTAAACAAAATTTATGCAAGCGCGGAGAACACACGTGAATTTGTAACGTAATACATAAAGTAAAATATTAGTGTTAGATAGTTTGTATTGACTTAGGTATTGTATGATTTTTTTTCTAAAAACCTCTCTATCAAATAAAATAATACAGAACAAGAGAAAAGGAGCCGACGTACTATCCAACTTGTTGTATCATGTTCTTAATTAGTAAAACTAGTAAACAAAATCGATTACGATAACTGTAAATGGGATCTGACCTGTGGACCTTTTCAAAATACCCAAGAACATGTAATCGCTCATTTCGCTATTAATAAATGTATTATTCGGAAAACTTTGACATGTCTGCGCTTACAATGTTTGAAAAGCAAGGGAACATTCCAAAGCAATTTATTGTTTATAAAGAAAATTGTTCAACGTAATAATTCCATTTAGTCGGTGCTCTTTGTCACTTTGGGTTCTAAACGATGGAACTTAAACTTAATTAACTAGTAAATGTATAGATAGGTACACGTGGGTTGATAGTTCAATATGCCGTTGATGTGACGGTCAACACACGAATTCAAGTGATCATCTGTAAATTATGGCCTATGGGTAATGATCAAACACACACACACATAATTATATGTATTCAACAATTAATAAAATACATTTCGAAAATGCAATAATTTTAGCTTAATCTGGCGAGCAGTACTGTCAGGTGTATTTAACTAATATTATTCTAATGTAATGCAAGTATAATTATTTACCTTCGTTTTGGTCCAGATTATTTTCGCAATTTCGTGTTTTCGCAACAATAAACTCCAAATAAACATGTACTCCCAGTATGGCAATACCTCTTCAGTATTCAGCTGTTCTGCAGAAGAGTAGATCGCAGGTCTGCACCAGGCATTTGCTACAACATGAAACTCAATATTGTAATATAAACTGTTTCTGATGTGGTTAATGACGATATGATGGTGATGTAAGATTGTTTATAGCAATACACACAGCTGTTTTTCTGATGATTAAAGGAGTTACACGTTCTGTGTCAATACATTACGCCCTAGTAACATATATGTTGCCACTGAAACATCGAAACATAAATCTTACATCGTGCTATGGCTGAAACCAATCACAATCTTAAACAATATTTTGTCCGTCGACTAACACAACTAAGTATTATATTTAAACAGTTTGTATAGTTATTTGTAATATAGTGTAAATCAATACTAACGCCGTCCCGTTATTATGCATACCGGACAGTCAATCAAATCAATAAGCTATTAGTGTACTGCCTGTTTCGTTGTAATATGAATATCTCAGTCATGTTGAATAACGATCAAAAACACAACAAACTGTTTAAAACAGTTAAACGGAATATTTGTTAAATGCTGGCTGATATTGAACAAAATAGTCGTTATACGGATTCATATTTCGGAACGTTATCAGATATAAAAAACGATTAAAACGTGAGGCAGATGTTGTGATTGCGCTTGCACAAAATGCAAATTGTTGAGACAAACTTATTTTCAGAAATCACATATTTAAAAAGATGGCAATTTATTTAATATTTGTTTTATTGTTGAAGTAATTTTCGTATTTATACACTAGTAATATTAACATTATTATGACATACTTAAAAACAAAAGTCATACAATCTTTTGTCATTTACTGAAAATCAAGCCACATGGTTTTTTATATGCGAATACTTTTACATGTATTTGTATTATTGAATCCTCCGCTACGTTTACGTCATATGTGTACAGATATATGTGAAAATTTTAAATATTGACACATTATTCGACTAACAATTCTTATAGCCAATGGCTTATACATTCTGAAAAGTTAGTGACAAATTGTCTATATAACACTTTGAGTACACAGTACACCGTAAGTAACTGATAGTGTATGGGGTATTACATTACTGAGGGTGTATATCCCACAATCAGTTACTGAACGTATATCTCACTGACGGTCTTTTCCTGGTTGTGTTTAATATAAATATATATATATATATATATATATATATATATATATATATATATATATATATATATATATATATATATATATATATATATATATATATATATATGTATATATATATATACAGGCAAACTTTGTACAAAACTTTGTTTCATGTTCCAAAATAACAAGCTATGCGATTTGTGGTTCCAGATATTTGCTTAAATTAGTTTAATGTACTAAAGAGTTATCTATATACATATCACCCTTTGGTTTTTACTATTTCGCAAACGAAACTCCATAAACTATCTCAAGAGATAAATTTCCGTTTCAATCCACAACCTTTATAATATAACACGAACTATCTTCATAAAATACATTAACTTGGTTAAGCGCCTTGCAACAGTCAATGCAAAGCAATTGGGATTCAGACCGCTTTTAATTCTAGCTTAACATTAATTACATACCTAACGCGCGGTTTTAATCAAACGTACATCCAAAAACCAACAATATATTAGTATAAATATAAATATGGTCCTTTTATTAAAAATATTAAATTATCAGGTCAGCAAAATGTCTTTATACATTTTTCAACATATTAAGTGTACGAAATATTGTTTTTATTGTTATAAAGCGCCTTTGAACGTGCACTCTTGTATGAAAAGGGCGCTATATAAATCCGGTATAATAATAATAATTACGTTTCATCTATATGTAATGTTGACCCCAGGATTTGAATAATCTTCATAGAATACCACTAGTTGGTGTTATAAACCAAATATAAGAGCACTGAACATGTCGGTTTCCGATCAGACTATAACACGTGCTATTTACTATATAAGTCTATATTAATAATATGACCACCAGGGCGTGACCAGTTTGGACCACAAGGGCATTAATTGACTTGAAATTATCAAAGCTATTCTTTTTGGTTGAAACCGGTTGAAATGCGTACTTAATTCCGAACTTAGCACTAATTGATCATAAAACAAACAAGTTATAAATTAAAAAAATTAACATGTTTCTTATATTACAAAGGCTCTTCTTTAAAAAATGCAAAAGAAAATACTGAACGTTGTCATATGCATCAAAGCAACAACAATATAATCCTTGCATGAAGGGTTATGTACATGCATCTTAACATACAACATTTTATTATATTTCAGATACATCACTCTTGCTGTTTTTGTGACAAAAGCCAATGCCATTTGGTCGGCAACAAATTTCGCTTTAAATGTGCATTCTGTAAGCCAACACTTGTTCCTGTACAAATCGGGCACTCTTGAGTCTTTTTAAAAAGATTAAGTAAATATAACGCTGCAAGTAATGTAAAGTAAGTATTAAAGCAAATGTTTTAAAACTATGTTTCTATGTTACACAAATCAAAATTATCCAGTATAAATTATCAGCCCTGGATTTTTTTAAACAAATATAGGGCATTCATTCATGATTTTTGCAAAATGCCTGGCCTTCCTTTTCGGGGAAAAATATCGATACAACTGAACAAGGGGAACAAAATTCCTAAATCAAGCTTGAAATATGGGGAAAATTGCATCATTTAAAACAATCTCCTAGGGACGTGGCTTTTCTCTTGGGGTAGGGGACAATATAAGACCCTTGCTAAAGACGCCCTGAAATAAATACACATTATTATTTAAATCTGAACATTCGACAGAACGTTAAAACATATTATCAAATAATTCGCGTGCAAACAGTCGACATACTGACTATTGTAAAATCCGCAAATTATTGTGCCGTCTGTCAATGCGAAACAGCGCACATTTGGCTAATTAACAAGAACAATACCTAACTATACTGGGAAAGCGTACGATACTTTATGATGTGTTTGCATTTTAAAACCTAAATGATGCCTCATAGGACTCATTAAAAGTTAATAAAAAAAAACTTTACGTAGGAAACGCTATAATTTCTTTACAAATTTGTCGGATAGTTGTTGATGTCTATACATTCATTATCTAAAATGCAATAGAGAACAAAACAACAACCTAATCTCGTCCAACTTGTATAGGACTCTCAAAATGTAATGGAAAACAATTCATTTATGTTTTGTAATTTACGGCCAAACACAATCAATGATTTTTTTGAATGAGCGTATACTCCTGAAAAATCATATGTATTGAAGTGCGATGCGCTGTACATGTTTTCCTCAACGTTTCAAAAATAACTTTTGAAGAAAGCATAATTAAATAGCACATTTTAAACTAGCACATTCGAAAGCGAATAGGCATTTATCTAAGACATCCACATCGTTAGTGACGGAGTTGTAATTATAAACAAAATATCTCACAGGTTTACTATATTTAATAAATTTGATTTGCGGTTCAGCAATGCGCGAATGTAAGTGAGGTATCACTTTAATTATGTTCTGATTATATTAAGTATTGAGAAAAATCAATTAAATATATAAATTCATTATACAATTTTTAAAATGTGTTGGTGTTTATTTGATTTTCCTGGTCACTCTGTCGTTCGAACCCGGGTCTTCCATTTAAAAAGACTGCCGCGGTCACACCTCAATTCTTCTGAAAGGTATTGTGAATTGTGAACTCTTCTGATTATGCAGGGTTTATTTTGTCAAATAGTTACAATATAGAGACCTCCGCATTGTTCATGAAGGTCAAAGTGAGGGATGTGTCCTATAATAATTAACATACTCGTCTGTGTATGATTGCCTGTGTATTATTGTGAATATATTTTGATTTTCAGGCTCAACATTCGGCAAACTACATGTATATACATGTATTTCACACCGAAATGATAAGTATAGAATTTCTATAAATAATTTTACAACAAAAATTTCCTGATGCTGCTCCAAGCATTTTCGTTAATATATTTTTTATTGATTGGTCATTTAACAAGACAGGTACAATGTTTATGCAACTGACTAATTACTTAACGTTGGATTAAACTCCTTTAGCCCTTGTCCAATTCGTATTTTCGGCATTTCTATTCAGTCAGAACAGAAGAGGAAGCGAAAACTTCATACATGAATTGATAAAAAAGGGGCAGTTAAAACTTTACTAATGATTCATGAGCGTCATAGCTTGAAGTGTGCAAAGTTCTGCCTTCAAAAGTTCAAACATTGTGCTTAGAACAATAACTTCTACTGGAACAACATGTTTTTACAGATGAAAGTTGAGTCTGGCTGTACCCTATCACGCTCAAGACCTGGGCAAAAACTATATTTGGCCTTAATACAAGGGTATCACAACTCAATATTCCACATCTGAGAAAGAATATCATTCATAGGAGCAAACCCGAACAAGCCACATACTAGAGTAATAGATGTCGCCAACAGCTCACCTCTATTCTAACGATGAATGGGTTCTAAAGCATGACAGCGTTCCTAAGCTCACCGCATAGTAAATTGAAGACAACAATGTAACAGTTCACGCATGACCTTGCAATAGTCCTGATCTAAACCTTATTGAAAACGTTTGGGGTATTATGATGGTAGACTTTACCGGAAATCCCCTCCATTATTAATGAGATTAAGAACGAGGCCATCATATTTTTGGACAATCTGAACCATTATTGTATAGGACATTAAATAAGCAGCATTTAATTTCGTGTTGCAGCGTGTTTCTTATTCAAACATAACTGATTTTTATTTATCAAGATCAGGCGTTAGAAACGTGTGCACACAATTTCATTTTGGTGTATATTATTCGAAAATTACTTCTCTCAATAATTTCTAGGAATATGCAGTTTTCCTCCCGTTCATTAGAAGCAGCGTATCGATTATTTTACGTCAATTCTCAACAACCAATACCGAGTATAGAGGGGCTTCATTCATAAAGGTTTATTTCAACTCAAATTTAAACAAACATATGTGTTTTAATTGTTGAGACATAGAGAATAACAGGTTACTGTCCCATCGTTTTGTAATATATCAGGCGAGGCTAAGAATAATATAACGGCGAGGCTTGCCGAGCTGTTATTTTATTCGTGCCGAGCCTGATATATTACAAAACGATGGGACAGTAACCTGTTTTTCTGTTTATCATACCACATTTTCATAAAAATATGCAAAAAAATTATTTTTTTTATATTTAAAATGTACGGATCCCCGCTTATTTTGCTAATCCGGATGTTACACGTTGACATACATGTAGCAACGGCGTTCGAAAAGACGACACGAATATTCGCTTATTTTAAACATCGTATAGAGAAAAAAAGTTGTATGCACTACGAATGGGAAGAGTACGACCGCTTTAATTATAAACGTCTTGAAATGAAGATCGGGAACGGACTGCAGCGACAAATTTAATCGAAGAACACGTTTCACCGAATAGTTTGGAGACGCCATTTTGGAGATGTGTATTGAAATTGACATTTTGATGATGGTGTCAATATTGGCATAATCGTGTTAACTCGTTTAATTAAATAGTTGTGAATAAGTATCCAGTTATCATTTTTCTTGACTTTCTGTGCAACACTTGCGAGTGCAATGACTATATCGATATTCAAGATTTATTGTCAAATTGATGACGTCATTTAACTTATGTAGTGCGGGCTGCGGTGATTTTTTTTTTAATAAACGTTTTTGTGATTTAGGACTTAAAACTAGAAAAGAATATAAACGTTTTTGGTATCAAATTGTTTGTTTTGTTGAACCTGATTCGTATTGATAGAAATTATTGACTTTATTGCAAATCCCACGTTACTCCAAACATTGACTGATATAAGAACTTCCTGTTGACCGTGATATAATCAGGCAACGGTATATCAGGCAGATATCCACGCGGTGGTAGGATAAAAAAGTGTATGCGGTCTTTAAGTCGATAAGGAAACAAAAATGTGTCCCCATGCTAATTACATTTCTTAATCACACTTTACGTCCAAAGAGTCATCACATTATCTCGCTGAATTGAGCATTCTCACGAGTGTGACAATATTGGGTCACCAAGAATACACACGCAAATTCAAGGATGGTGTGGACTCTTAATTGGTTGGAATTAATTATACTTTTTTTTATTTTTAAAAATAATCAAAACGTGATCATGCTACTTTTACATGACTGAGCTAAGTGAGAGGCTAGACATGCTATAGACTGGCATAAACCACGAATGTCTCGAAAAGCGGTGACCCAATCTTTAATCATTTTATAGTACATGTGAAGTTGTATGTGTTGTCCTGTATTATATAGACAACTGCTTCCTTGTCGCATATTACAGCACAAGTGTGTTTTTATTTTTAATTGTCTCCTTAAATGTGACTTTATTTTTATTGTTAATAAATACTGGAAAATGCGAATCAAGTTATTTGACAATAGTGTTGTAAAGACATATCCAAATAAACGGTGTTATGTTATTATATATTAACAATTAAATTCGTCTACTAAACTGATAGCAGTTTGCAAAGATGTTATTTTTGCCTGTTGAGTATAGCACCAAATCCGACCCAAAATAGATTAAATTGTATCCAGTGCAAACGCTTCGTCTAATACATTTTTTTTTAGATTTTCTCGGAAGTTTCTTTGGTCATTAAGGAGAAACTGACGTTCGCCAATATTGACAAATGAAAGCCCATGTTAAACCTCCAAACTAAAGATCCTTCAACAAAACCATACGACAATGTTCAAATGGTCTAAATTGATTTGCATGTTCCAGTGTCTGTCAGTTGTCTAAACTATTTCGTTTTCAGTAGCTATTGTATGCAAATATGCTTTTTTAAATGCATGTCAATATATATTCTTCAATTTTAATATGTTTTTGTTTGAAACATTATGTTGCTTTTAAACAGGACTTACATTGTGTAACTAACTTTATCTAACAGTGTTTTAACTAAATAACGAAGTACAGTTTATGATAAACTATGATTGATTTATGTTAGTGTAACCGAATTTGTGTTATTTAATTAATACAATCGGTTTATGATAAAGCAATATCTATAGCCACCGACAAATCGAAAATATCAATTAATCCAAACCAATACTTTTGTTCTGTTTATTGTATAATAACATTACATCTACTTGCTGTAGTTGGTGATGGTGAGAAGGAAAGTTGTCGAGGTAACCTACGCTCTAGCAGCCATAATCTCACCAAGACCCGCTGTGACGATTACGTATTGTTTAGTCATTAGTACCGAACAATAAAGAGCGTATTTCATAGTTTGTGCTTCGTTGAAAACACGATATAAATACAATTTCAAGCTAGAAACTTAATAAATGAAGAGCACTTAAAACATTTTTTTAAAAGTGAATAAATGGTTTACATCAGTATCTCATCATACCTTGATTGTTGCCGAAAAACTAAGATCCGAACGATAAATATATAAGATACCACATGATGTAATATTTTAATCAGTTAATGCATATTGTTTGTAGTATTTATGCCTTTTTGAGAGTAATCTTTATTATTTATACATTTTGTTATTAACAAGACGTTTTGCAATACTATGTGAATGAAAAGTACCTTGTAAATTCTTGAAGATAAATAACATAATTTTAGATAAATAATGTCTATCCAATTTATGAATCATACTTCGCCAATATGAATTTTAAAACGTGTGTGATATATGTAAACCAAGTATTCGAAAACGCTACCTTTTGAACAATTAGTATATATTAAATACAATTTTATTTAAGGTTAAAAGGCACTGTCATTTCAAACATGGTTACATTTGCACTTAAATTATATGCACCAACTTTCTTTTATAAAAATCATTCAAATAATATAATAAATGTGACTTGTTGTGCAACAATGTGTAGCTTTAATGATCACTTAACGTTTACACTTGTCATTTTCATAAGTATACTAAGTTTTTTTATCTGATGATATATAATTTATTTGATACGTTTTTACGACGATAAACACATATATACGTTTTGTTAAAAAATAAGTGGGTAGGTATTAAACAAAACTATATTTGAATGTGTGATCAGGCCGATCTTGGGGCAAAACGTAGTTGTACTAATGAGAAATAAGCGGGACGTCTCCATGTGGGTTGGCAGTTGTAATATTCGCCTCACACGTCTTGACGCCTTTGTAGATGAAATAGCGTCAGTAAGTGCAATCATTTGTGCCTGGTGCCTAATGTCGGACTTTTAGTGAGGCGTTTATTGTGCATTCGAAGCGTTTTGGTTTTGGGACCGCTGTTTATCCTGCAAACTTCCATAGAACATTATTGAAGGCAGCCTCTAGTCAGGTTACGTTCCCAGAGCAGGCAGACCTTCCTTAGTCAAAACCTCTGTGTCTTGAAACCGAATCTGAAGAACCTTCCTTAGACTTGTGTGAAAATGGTTCTTTTTCCCATCATGGGGTTGACATACTTTTCATGTTTCAGATGCATAGATCATCATAGGGAGCATTGTTGCGCTAAATAATTTCAGCTTGGTCTGGGTGTTGGTGCCTCTTTTTCTCCAATCATTCCAATATAGTCTTCTCAAGGTTAAGCTGGCTAAGACTATGCAAATGTTTACTTTTTTATCGATTGTGACATTATGTGAGAGTCTAATGCACGATACGTGAAGCGATCCTCTTTGTTTAGCATCTGACCATATACATGTCATAACCCACGCACGGTTTTTCATGCCTGTGCTTATTAAAGATTTATGTGTGCTGATGGTAAGACAAAAAATACGCAGGTCCTAGAAAACATGTCAACTCATTATTGCATATCGGCTTCTGAGACAGCGTTAAGGGCACAATCATCAGTTAACAGCAGATCTATGCTGTTGTCTTGGTATTTGCCTGGAGCCTCTGATGGTTGAAAAGTTGAATAATCTATGCGGTATCTCAGATTGACATCAACATCCTGGTCTCTGAAGGAGCGTTTGTGAGCATTGCGGAAAACATGATGCTGAACAGTATCTGGGCCAGGGCGCAGCCTTGCTTGACCCGGTTTGTAACAGGAAATGTGTTAGATGAACCTTCGCTGTCCTGGACTCTGGTTTCCATTCATTGGTGGCAATTCATTTCCTTTGGCATCCGTTCTTGGCTTATATCTTCAACTGACCCTCTCTGCTTACAGTGTCAAAAAATTGTCATAGTTGGAGAACAAGTTAGTGTTTTGCTCATGCAACTTTTCTTGATGCTGCCTAGCAGCAAACTCGATGGCTCCTCGTTTCTTGCTGAAACCCAATGACTTTAAGGTAAGAGGCTATTGTAAATATGAGCAAACAGGCGATTACGCAAGATACTGGAAGGATTTCCCCTGCAACAGGGAGCAGGGGTAGGTCTATGTGGTTATCGATAACCTTTGTGTTTCATTTGCGCTTGTACACATGCATAATAGAAGTGATTTTGAATGCCTTGGAAATCGTCTCTTTCTCCCACTTAAGAAGAAACATCTGATGGAGCCTGGCAGTAAATGCTGTCGTTCCCTCCTTGTAGGTCTTACCTGGGATAGCGTCAGTACTCGGCGCACTGCCAATGGAGAGTAGGCGTACATCTTTCTGGGTCTCAAGCATGCTGGAACGTCGGTAATGAAGGTTTGAATATCTTCGTAGAAATGTGTCTTTACTTCTTCTGAGTAAGTCATGATATGAGCTTAGGCGCTTGTAACGGTAAGATTCTTCCTTTCAGCCAACAATAGGAGTTTCATAGACATACGCCTTTCCTTAACAACCTTGATAAGTCCAATAATCTTTCAAACACGCGAAGTTTTCATTGCAAAACCTACGCCTACATTACGCCGTTTCTTGATAGGTCTACAAATGCAGAAGAAGGTGTATCCAGAGCCTCTTTCAAAAAGCTCGTCTCCTGCAAGCTTAGTCTCATTTAGGGCTGCGATGCCAATTCCGTATTTGTTGAGCTCGTTCCCTAGCAGGGCTGTTGTTCTATGTGGTCTTTTGTTACTGGCCAGACGTACGTGCACGATCAATCCATGCGCCCTATTTGATAAGAATTTTCCCGTTGTATTTGTGTTCTTTTTGTTTCAACCACTTATGCCTTCCTAATAAGGGCTGCTTAGACTATTAGTGGGTTTCCGGACTCCATTTCTTCTCCACGTCGGCTAAGGGCCTTCAAATGCGATGATGAAATTGATGCTTTCGCGATGACTTAGATTTCAGTGAGGACAATTTTCGCACGTCGTATACCTCTCTCTCTTTCTCACCCGAGACCATCTTAAACAAGCGGCGGGTGCAGTGGATGGCATCAATGTAAAGAGTGAATTGTCGTACTCGAAGCGTTGCACAACGGTTGGCTGAAGATCACTATTCTTTTAGAACCGACACCAGTTTTTGTATATTAATTGTTAATTTTCAAACGAAATATATAAAATAGAATTTCAAGTATTTATTTGCAAGAAATCGCATACTGCCTTGGCGAATATTTCGTGAAAGAGAAGTCCCCCATGCAAACAGGACATATTAATTTAATTAACTAGAGAATAACATGTTACTTCCCCATAATACGGTAATATTTCAGGTGATACTTACAACAAAATGACGGAGATTTTTTCCGAGCCGTTTTTGTATTCTTACGGAGCCTGGTATATTGCAAAACGAAATGGCGAAAATCTGCGTTACGTTTATCAAACCTCTGCGTTAACATTTTAAAAGAAATATTAAAATAGAATCGACACGACGTTTGCTTTTATCAGGAATTAATATGTTCTATGACATTTGAGGTGAAAAGCATGACGTCATTTGCACGTGTGTTAAATATATTTAAAACATTTATTTATGTTTATATTGATTTTTTCCTCAAAATAATAAATAATGATATCGACCTGTTTGTTTTGTGAATCTGAGTTTCGTTAATCTAAAGCATGACTTTATTGTTGATTCCAAACAGTTTGTCCTACTTCAAACAGTTACTGATTTGGACCCCGTTGGCGTGATATAAAAATACAAACAAGAGGCAGTTTTATACCAGGCAGATATCATGGTAGTGGAATGATACAAATTAAGTTTAAGAATTTCAATTGTATATTACCATTGACTTTGCCTTGCAATGGGCGCGCCTTCACTTTCTGCATTAACGACGAAACCATGGGTATGTCCTGCAAATACAATTTTATAGAGACCAATCATAGTATAGTATAACATAGAGCTTCTTACAGCTTCTTTTTCTTTTTGATATTTCAATAATGAAGAAAAACGAATAACGCATCATGATGAATACAACCTATTCATTATATTCATATCTTAATTGAAAAAAGTAGCCTCTTACTGCGGTCAATCTATATTGATTATTATCTTAGCAGGGTTAAATCTTACCGCAGCCAACCGACCGTTACAATATCCATAAACAATAAACAACAATTTATGTTGATTTGTCGACTTAGATCATGTCGACCAAATATGTTTTCGGGATAAGCCGGAAACATCTATGTCGAGACTTTAACTAAATGTCGTTATGGCGAGTAAAATTAAGTGGATGCAAGCCAAAACTATGTCGACATACCATGTTACTTAACCGAAAGCCGATATAAATTAATCCGGCATGACCATATTATTGGGGTAAACTATATACGCTTCCTAAGTTTATAGTATTGAATAGTTGAAAATGATGTGTAATATTGATAGATTCAAATAGTAAACAACAAATTGTTTAACGACAATAAGTATTGATAATGATCTGTTGTAAACTTATTCACTATATAAATTTGTGTTACCAGCTTTAGCACTTTTTTTTAAAACAAATGGGCAGTATTTCGTAATGTTTAATGGCTTTGATTCGTTATATTGCCCTCATACATACACAAACTGCACAAACGTCTCGCAAAGGAACATTGTAACAAATGTTACTGTTACAATTAAAACCCAAGCTAATATTACTGTTTACAAATGTCAATGAAATATTTTAATATCAGATGCACTAGTAGACAGGCTTATTGCCGCGGTAAACTATTCTGACAGTGTGTGCCTGGTAAATTTAATGGTCCTCTAGTCAATAACCTGTTTATACAAGTACATTTAGATTATGTATACCGGTAATATTTTATGGGAATGAAGTCATATATATACGCGACGTGAATTAATGGCTTACTGCTGAATTTGCACAAATTTCATTTCTAGCATCTAGTCATGGCTACCAACCACACCTGTTTTAAGTTAAATTATACAAGTATCATTCAATTGCATGGGCTGATTGTCTTATATTAAACGTAAAATATTCAATAATCAATTACAATTGAACAAATGTTAAAAGGCAATTTATTGGAAAAAAGCATCGATGCACGTATAAAGTACAGTCAAATTTCCAAAGTAATTAAACACTAAGTGTGGTGTTCGTATGATAAGAATATTCAAAAATTTGCAATTTTATTCATCTACAAAAACTAATAATATGTACTATATTAAATTCGTCCCTTGTTTGCGGAAGAACGTGATGACTGGACAAATTTAACAGAACATTATCATTTCAAATGCATGAACGAGTAAAAATGACACATAGATATAATTACCTTTATATTTGCCTTCAAACGCCTCAGCATTCCATCATTAACATCCTGAAATATCAAAATAAAACATAAAACGTACATAACCGTTTCAAGATTGAAAATTGTTTCACAGGCTTTTATGTAGGTTAAGACTTCTTAAATCTTTAGTTTTGTTGAATAAACCTTGGAATTTTAGCAATCGCGAATATCGAAGTTGGGATTTGAAATTGGCAGCCGACAACGTTCACAATTTCATGATCGTGGAGATTCTACATTCACGTGACGTGCACATTGACGTTGATATAAGTTTTTACGTTGGGTTAATGGAGTTGCACACCCATAATCTTAAAGCGGGTATATACGATTTTGTCAAATATTTATTAATTTATATAAACTGTGTAAAAAAATTATATATATATTTCAATATAAATTAAAATAAAAGTTAAGAAGAACATGTGTCGAAAAATGCGAAATAAGCCAGATATTTTATTCTGAAATTGAAAACGGCTGTACAGCCGAATTCGCCAGCATGTATACCATACATGTACGATGTGCATCTAAACTTACGAGGGGTGTTCCAGAAGTTCGTGGATTTTCGCTATAACTTTCATTTGGTAACATAAATGGAAAAACAAATAGCATGTTAAGAATATTTCGTCCTTTCCAAATCTACTCTCCAAATATCATGGAAATACATAAAACAATAAATATATATCAGAGATTTAAACATGTGCACAATGCGCACACCGACGCACGTGTAACGTTTCTGTTCAACGTCAATGACGTTATGAAGTTAACAACTGTCAAATCTTTTTCACATAATCACCTCTAACGCGAATGCACTTTATGTGTCGGGAAATCCACTTGTCAAAAGTGTCTTATACCAGTCAGCGTCAAAAGACGACACGATTCGCTTTGCTGCAACTGTAAGTTCCTGTTTACTTGCAAAGCGAATACCGCGCAACCGTGATTTAACTTCCGGGAAGACGCGGAAGTCCATAGGGGCCAAATCCGGGCTGTAAGGAGGACTTAGGCGTTGTAACGTAAAATTTGCCGTAAATTCTGTTTATCAACGACATTTAAACCAAATTTAAATTCGCGTAACGCTCATACTTATAATAAAATACACGCGTGCGCCGCATGTCGTTACTGAGGTCTCTATGGCAACGCGTTTCAAACGCGCTTTATGGAATTCATGCATTTTTAGCTTATATATAAAGTCCGTGATAATTGGTTTGTATAATATGTAAATTTCATTGACTTTTACCAGCAAACTAATAAGTTATAGCGAAAATCCACGAACTTCTGAACACCCCTCGTAGTTTAACGGTTTATAATACAAAGACGAATGCTTCGGTTATTGTAGGAAAATATGCACGTCACTATCGGCTCGGGGCGCTAATTTGTCTTTGCTGCATTTTATGAAATTCGGCTTTGATGTATAATTTTTCTTGCCTATTTTGTGTTATTGTAACATATTTTATCAATATATTACAATTAAACACATATAATAAATCGTATATACCCGCTTTAAGTATGAAATTTCGATCTTATGTTTCCTTGTTCGTCTTCGATTTCCCAGATTCTAACAAGAAATTAGTGTCAGGCGCAATCATGAACAAAACACGTGTTCACTTAGCGCTGGCAAATTTTAAATACTATACAATATATATTGTCCCCATTATTGTGGGATGTATGTATGGGATAAATAAACAAGACAGGCTGATACAAACTGGCTCACAACTTTGTTGGAAAATAAATAAGTATCACGAAAGCGAATATAAATTAATCAATACTCATAACTACTAGCCATTTGACTTACCTGAATTTACTTAAAGTTCAACTTACACATAAGTAAATGTATTGCCGATTGTCTATCCACGCTGAATTCATGTCGACATCCAGTTGAAGTAACGCTTCAATAACTTCTACATCGTTGCGAATCAAGAAATAATTCATGGTGAATGCGATAGCATCACTCTGTTAAACACAAAATACAAACGAGTGTTTCAGATTTGCTAACCAATATGTACACATACATTTCCTGAGTTTTCAGTCACTCAACTCAAACCTAAAGTATATATCTTGTTAAACTCATCCAACTGAGTTGTTATGTTGTCAATTTACGATGAAAACTGTATTATTGTTAGAAGCAATTATACTTTTACTGTAAAATATAAATTAAGGTATGTGATGCCTATCAAATAGCTTACTTTTTTCATTTAGCAGAATGGGTCCTTGAGTACAGTATAAATTGACTGTGTCAAGGGTGAGAATCACTATGGTTCAACGAATTCGTATTCAATAGGAAGGTGTTAAGTTTGTGTTTTGTATTGTTTTTAGAAACTAATGTTACTAGGCACAAAACACGCCTCGCCATAATTATACACATGCATATTCTGATACTGAAATATCTTCAACTTGTGTAGGTTTTTGGATATTAAGCCGTTTTCAACCGTATTTTAGTGATAACTTTGTGTGCACGTGCTATAACTTCACAGAGTGTATCGATTGTTGTGTTTATTTGTTAACTTACGAGGCAAACACACATTTGGTATGATACTGATAGGTCTTGTTACGGAGTGAGTGGATATTACAACAATGACCTTCATATATATAATGACAAATATAATAATCAATAGGCTTTTACAAATACATTATAATTACTATTGAAATCAATACATGGCTGTTAGCTGTGCGCACATCAATTCCCTACACAACTGAGAAATAATTTTCTCATTAACTCACTGCTTCTCACTCCGTTTTTGCAATAGCAAGTGTCCAGTATACTTAACTATTCACCACCCATATATAAATAACATGTCCATATAATTGATTTATAACACTAAATAACCGTTATTTTTCGACGTAATAATAATTCTACTGTTTAATTAGTATGTCCGCATATATGGTAGCTTTGTCTTCTTAGTTCGTTATCCAAAGTGAAATATGGGACCCGTCTGTGCACATGTTAAATCATAGCATTACGATTTTTCTGAACATTGTCGAAATTCATACCATTATTAAATTGACCTTTGAAGGATGTAACTCAAATATAGTATATATACTGGTTATGTATGCATTTATGAGTATATTTATTTTTATTTTTTCATGAATGTGCGCAAACGGGTATATCGACGGTATTTTCACCAAAATCCAGAATTATCTTTAATATTTGATATTTGTTTATAGAAGCCATACAAAGTAACGCATGTCGATTGTCATCTCGCCAGTGTCAATCAGAATATTATCTAAATATCGATCGACCAATCTGCGATCGATAAATCTTGCGCGCCGGTTGATAACGACCTGTCGAACATTTTCTAGACGAGTCGAATGCCTAGTTCTCATGTATTCAACGAGTTTCTTATATTTTGTCGAAACAATGATAAAGAAATATAAAGAATCAATGTAAATAAGGTTTATGAAACTCGGAAAGTCGGTATCTAGATAGATAAATTAGAAGAATTTAATATGTACAATTTCCAACGACGTGGAAATGTGGCCTTGACAAGTGCGAGTTGAAGCTTCAATGTGTAGAATTACCAAAATTACCCAATATACCCCTTATACCAAAAATAATATATTTCAGAAACTGAAAATGTCATATAAGCTATATTAATTATGAAATATATCACGTGTATATGTAAACTAATAGGGAATATTGGTATTTGCGTGACTTAACAAAATCAACGTTATAAATCGAATGTCATGTCAAAAACAATTAAACACTATTTTACGTTACTATTTTATTAAAAATGTATCGATGGAACCGTTTTGTTGCTCTGCAATTTATAAGCAAAGAAGCCAATTTGGTGTTACATATACTAGGTTTTATAACCGCTAAGTCACGTGACTAAGTTGGCGGAGCGATCATCGTCCATGCAAAATGTCAATTATTTAATGTTACTTCCGTTCATGTGATGCAGTGTCTATATCGTGGAAAGTGCTAGCGTAAAATAACTATTTATTTCTATTCTGAGATTTAAAAAAACATACTTGCGAATATTTATAGACCTACGTGGTACCTAAACTGTGAATATGTGTGTGTACTTGACCAAAATGGAAAGAAACATAGATTTTGACGATTGTCCATGCACGCGGAAAACCGGTTTAGTGCCATTGAGGACCGAGAAAACAAACAACAAAGCAAATCGTCATCTCAGAGCATGTCAAAGCAAGAGTATATCAACAGTTCATTATATGACATTTTGAATCACATGTTTGATGAACTGTGCTTCATCCAGAACGAGCAAATGAATTGCAGTTTAATTGTAGTACATATGCAATAAACATCAATGAACAGCTTACTGAAGATGCATTTACCGCGAATGTTCAGTCTGACTTAAAAGACCCTTGCATATACATCAATCGTTATCGAAGCAAGATCAAGACGGAACAACCTGATATTAAGGGGGTTTATTTAGGAATACGGAGAAAACTGCAATAACATAATTATATACTTTTTAAAGAATAATGATGATGACCATAGTTATTTCTTCATTGCTTGTCCACAGAGACTCAGTAACAAACAATTTAAGACCTGTTGAATAACAATGAGATTGACCCTGGTAATGTTTACTTTGTTCGTGCACAGAGACTCGGTCACATACACCCACGCCATTCCCATCAAAACAGATAGTGATTTTTTTTATAATAACGGCACTGAAGAAACAATCATGAACACTGTTAAAAGGCATAGGAACACCAAATTATTAATCGACTTTGATTTCCTTTTTACATTCAATGGACTAGATGCCATCTGAAATCTCAATGTAACCTACTGAAAGCGCACAATTAAAAATCAAAGGTCCAAATAGTGTATCCGGCGAATTTCATTCATGACGGGAATATAGTTAATCACGTGCGCCAACTCTTTTGGAGATGCATTAATACATGAGCCAATGCTAGTTCAGAGGTGGCTCTTAGGCCGGATATTTTGAAATTTAACTGATAATTATTTAGGGTGATTAGGTTTTATATGGGTTTTTTCAACATATTTCGCATTATTTAGAAAACCGGCCAATGTAGTGCGATTCAGCGATTATACATTCATCCAAATGTGTACAGACAAATCCAATCACAACCCATTTGAAAACAAGATGATCTTTATAAGTTGTGACAGCCAATTACATCGCTCTTTACATAAAACGTTTGCTTGAACCTGTACAACTTAATGCGAGCACAAAAACCTAGGCTTCTCGCCGATCTAATAAATACATTTGTATTTTATAAAAACAGATGAAGCCAATGCCAATGAGGGGGCGCTCAGAATAGGAGGTGGCGCGAATGCACATGTTTTGCTATTTTAAAGTGAAATATTTTATGTAATGTTTATTCATTATGTTTACAGGACTTATATTATTTTGTGTATGTAATGTTTATTCAATATGTTTACAGGACTTATATTATTTTGTGTAAGTTGACTTCTTCAACACATTTGAATCGCGTGCGTTGTTAATTAGACAAAGTAGTTTTCTTATTATGTCTTGATGGATTTAAACGTTCGTCTTTGTAAGATAAGAACATGTAACATGTATTACAAAAAAAATAACGGAACAAGACCGACCTATCTTCATTTTTTGATTTGAGTTGATAGTGGGAAGAAACAACATATATGAGCCTAATTTAGATTTGTTGACCTTGGTCTTTTAGTAAATTAAGCATTTGGATTAAGGAAAACAAAACATCGTTTCAAGCAGAAGTATTATCTTATATTTATTGTGTGAGTTATCATACTGTATACAAATATTGCTGTCGATAAGTTATTGGTTTTATTGAGTATTACAAATTTTGGGTAAATATCGTACAATACGATTGATTCATGTTTGTGACTTCTTATTTATGATAGAATGTGCTTATGTAATGTAAAGGTTTAGGCCTTTGTATGCACGTTGAACAATCACATATAAATGTCTATGCGCAAAGACGAATGCGTTGATAATCAAAGTTGTAAGCGTTGACAATCAACCAGCGCATAGATTTAATCTGTCAGGTCCAGGATTATGTCTAAGCTTGTCGCAGTAAATATGCCCTACTAATAGTTATCATCTGCACATACTGGTTAAATTACAATTTGATCGAAATTTGACAAGAGCAGACAAACATTGTGTAACTATATGTATCGTATAAAAAATGACAAAGGGCCATAGTTTGTCAAAACTATTTCATCTGCGACCACCTTCGCACCAAAGTCATACAGCTCTTATTGCTTGAACAAAATTACACAATATTTGAAACGGACTTGAAAGCAATATTTTCTACAACTATTTTTTCTGTAATAAAAAATGGCCATACTTGTATCAACAATTGTCGCAGACGCAATGTATTCCTTTTCATTCATGTACATAGTTAGTTCATACAGCTTTGAACGAAGAGTAATATACATGTACACACATTTTGGGTATTTTCGGACGTGCAAACACAAGTTCAATGCTGAATGTGACCATAAACTACGCAGTTAATTTTTAATTACTATATATCCAATGAAAACAGCTAATGAAATATGTTTAATTTAATTACAATTCTTATTTTACTCAATCTCGATTTATAAAGTGAATAGTTTTCATGATTTATGCTGGCGGACTATTCAATCGCAGGAAAAGTGAATATTACTTACGAGAATTTTATAACTCTGGTTAACATTAATTGGATTTTACATGTTGAGGTTTCGATTGCTCTAGTTATCACAATCCAACTGTACTACACAATTTGGTTTGTGAACGCGTGCGTTATTTACCATTGATGTTGCGCAAAATAGCTCCACATCAATTTATTGCGTAAAGATGCGACATATAGCGTACGAAGGTTATGCGACAGTAAGTGTTGCTTTCGATTTTAGCTTCAACCTTGCGCTATAAAAAAGTCGGTGCGACAGTATATGTTGCTACTCATAATGCAATTTTAGACAGTTTTTACCCCAAGTAAAAGTTCAAAACACTTAGGTATTTAAAAGGTTATATGTTAAGTACTTGTAATACTCAAACTGATTATTTACATAACAAATCGTGTTACATAAGCTATCTCTGTGAAAGTGACCTTTAGTTTACTAAACTAAAGTCAATAGAAGTCTAACCAAAATATAAATTAAAGCTTTACAATGACAAATCTCAATATTCTAAATGAAACCAAGTGTAACTGCGGACTAACATACTGACTGGGAGCTGATGGATATTATCTCCCCCATTTGATGGGGGAAATAAACATGTATTATTAAGCGTCGTTTCTTGCTATTGTCAATATAATGCATTCCATTTATATAGTCACTTTGATGTTTAAATATTTTTCATCCAATATAACTTGATTATTATTAAATGTTTTATTTTGTTTGTATCATAACGTCGCTGTCGTTCTCAAACCTCGTAGCTACAAAATGCCAACTTTTCAGGAGAGAGAAAAAACCGTCTCATTTTTTTTATAACGATGTTTTAGAAATTGAAATTCTGTAAAAATACCAAACAAATGAAGCTGCAAAATACGGTGTAAGCCGTAGACGCGTAAGTCATACTGATAAGTCATACTGACAGTCAGACATGGTCGATACGATATTTTGTCACCACAGTTTTGTCATTTTTATGAGGTACGACAACTCGTCCTGATAGGAAACCTCGTAGTTGCAAATAGAAAAAAATATAAAAACGTTTTTGTCAAATTTGTCTAAACGAAACGACGTACCTATAGGTGAAATGGCGTCGCTATGACTTTTTCGCCGGAAAAAAAAGCCAACACTCATTCTACAACATTTCGTCACGTGGCTTTTTCAAGGGTTCTGATTGGCGTAGAGCTACGAGATATAGCACAAAACACGCGCCAGACTTCATATATTCGGAAAAGACGAAGAAAACATTTTGCAAATTTTGAAGCTATGAGGTTTGAGAACGACAGCGACGATAAATGCTTAAGTGCACGTGCAAGTTACAAGAACTGCATTATTAAAGTCCCTGTCTCACGAACACAGTTAAATATATGATCAAATAACATCAGTTCTTATGAAAGAAAATCTGTCAATTTCAGTGACTCTATATGGTTGAAAACATATGTTTATTTCAGAAAAGGTTTGTTAAGAATAAAATAAGAATGGAATTACATTGCGAATATACCTGTGGACCTAGTCGATTTATTTTTAAAGATATCACAAGCTAACGTATGTATATAAAACATTTCAATTAACACTCGCCAAACTTTATTATCATACACATTTTAACATAGATGTGTTCCTCATTTGTGCACGTGGTTAATTTGCTCGTGTGTGTGTTAACGGTTTCTTTAACGCATTGTGCTAAACTTAAAGCGTACAAATCCTATCTTAAACTAGTATATACTTTGCACAAGGGTACATTATACTACCGTCCGTAAATGTTTTACTTACATTCATTATTATCTTTCTTATGTCATCTGTACACACCAGTCGCTTGACAACAACAGCTCTGTCACGATCGCAAAGAACCCAGTCCAAGAGAAAACTCCCAAGTGAAACATCTATCAATAAAGAAATCACATTTTTGATCAACATTCGTTTAGTCATTTCAATCAAAATTGCGAACATTTCAAATAAAACATAACACATGCATCAGGATGTTGATTTTGTACATGCTCAATAGACATTGATTATGTTGGTAAAAATGCGATCGCTTCATTAAAGAGATTAAATACTATTTTTAGAAATGCAAATGATTATTAAGTTAGGTACATGACTATGTATGTGAGGGATATTGTTGAATAATGGCATTTCACCGGGATGTATATAAACAATACGCGTTTAATGGCTTCTATGCGCACATGTACAATTATAAGCAAACGAAACAACTGGTGAGCTTAAAACTGTCTTTTTCATTATATAGCATTAAATACATGCAGTTTAACGGATGACATGTTTTGTAGGTTATAAACTGTGAGGTCATTTTGCAGCTACATATTTGTAATTCTGCATGATTATGAGTCATTTTCTTGGTGCTGGGTAACTTTCGGTATTTAACTGCTAATCCCAAATCGGTGACCAATATGTGTTGTGTGCCGTGCTTAAGAAAAAATGTGTTGATTAATGCGATGACAATACAAATAAGAATACATTTTGTATGATGAATGTTAACATTTAAAACACTGCTTTTACAAAAATTACTATAATAATGTTTCTGTTAGTAACAGAAAACATGGCTTATTCCAGGAGTTTTTTTTCAAAGGTATTGAAAAGAAAAAGAAAGGTTTACATGATGATAAAGAATGTCTTAAGTCAGAAAATGCGAGGTTATCAAATTCTAAGTCAGATCGATATTGTAAAATGTACAAGGGAAATGTCAACAAAAGTGAAAACATGTCAATATGCAATAATTAGATTTTTAGATTAGTTTAAGCTGTTAATGACCCAGACTCGCATTTGTATAAGCAATACGATTACAATTTGTAGTTTAATGACATATATAATATGGAAGGAAAATTAGAGTGTATGTTTGAAGAATTAAATGTGTCATTTACTTTTTAATAATTAAACAATGGATATGCAGCGGGACCTGATTATAAGTTATATGCATTTTTCAAATATGGTATTTACTCTGATAAGTTTTCAAGTGTGGGATATGCATTTTTTAACAATCTCATTTTGAAGGGGCACTCCCCTGATTATTGATCTGATTGATTATTCTTTTACAGGGGCATTACTCTGCTTAGTTATTTTGGTATATTGTTTACAAAATTGATAAATAGTAGATTAAATCTTTGGGCTGCAAACTATCATGTATATGTTGAGGCTCAGGCTGGTTTGGGAAAAAATGTGGATTATATTTTTATCATCCATGGTGTAATTTACCATTTTGTTCAGAATTATAGGAAGTAACATGTTCAAATTGTGGACTACACTTAAGCGTTGATTTGTTTTGCTAAGGGATATTATTGCGTACAAACTTATCAAACTTGGTATAAAAGGTAACATGTTTAACATAATAAAAGCAATTTGTATGAATGGCAACTTAAGGGTGAAATGGAAAATGTAATATGTAAAGAAGAATTCGTTTGCTTTGTTGGGTAACGGAAGTGGGATTCACTATAACTATTCACTATAACCGTTTTTATTATTGATGTATTTAAATGATATAGAATAATGCTATATTTTGCATAGCGTTAATGGCATAGATTTAGATATGCTTAACTAATTTTCAATACTTTATGCGGATGATATTGGTATAATAATATAAACTTAAGATGAGTTTAAAAGAGTTTGTTATTATTAGAACAGTACTGTGATAGATTGAAACTAAATGTAAATTCTTCGAAGACAAAAAAATTAAGACTTTAAGGACGGTGGTAAATAAAGGAACAACATACAATTCTTTTATAAAGATGAACTATCGGAGGTTGTCAGTAATTGTACTTATTTGGTTATTGTTTTTAACACCAAGCGTCGATATCTTATCAGGTAAGACATCAAAGGACACGTCCTAACTAATCGCATGTATGTTAAAATACCCTAAAATGTCTGTTACATGTAAATTTTACTTATTGTATAGGCTCACATTTTCTATTTTACATTATGCGACTGGGGTGTCTAGATTAAACAGCGCACCTGTGCTAGAAAGTGTTTTTTTAAACTTTTTTCTAAAAGAGAACAGATGTAAAGATACAGTCTCAAAATAATTTTGAACATGGTTAATTAGGAATAACTTCTTTCCATACGATAAGAGCTCTAAATGTAGTTAGATATTGGTTACAATTGTAAAGTTAGATTACTGGTACTATGCTAAATTTGTGTACAACACTGTGTGTAGAATAATGGAAATCAGACACAATGTACAACAACTGTGTAAGCTTGTATGTTTCCTTTTGTAATTACTCTGATTTCAATTTGCGGGGCTAAATATAAGTTTTGGCGATGATTAAATATGTTTGTCTATGTTAAACTAACGATGTCATGACCTATTTGTAAACATCTTGCCAAAACTCTTTTTTTCTTCTCGAGCTAGGTATTTTGTAACCTTTCGTTATTTTAAAATAAATCATATCGTACAAGTATCAAAACAAACACGATTAGAAGTGTTAGAAGTAGACTTTTTGTATCTTCACATTGACTGAAAGCTGAGACCGTTAGGTGGCAAAACATACTTCAATTCCATACGAGAGACATTGTAATATGTGTCATATGCTCGAAAATGGGTATTTCTTCATATTTGAAGGTACACTAAAAGCAGAAGTGGGAAAGTTAAAGATTGATAAATACTATTTGAAAGAGCCAAATATGTTTAAATTTGAGAATTAATGAAATCCGAAAATGGTCGAACCGTTAACAATCTTGCATTTTATGTGAACAAGCCTTTCGTCTACTAATTTCTTTAACCTTTACTATGATTATCCTTTAACAATTAAAACACGTTCGTACACAACCATTTAGTGTAGATTAATCATGGTAACAAGGATTGATCTCTTGCTTATGTTTTGTTTGTATATGAAAATGTACCATATTTGTATACAATGTACTAGTCACCTGACCATTCGTTTGTTGGATACATACCATGTGTGTGCTGTATACTCATGTATATGTGTATATTGTATAAACAATAAACTGTTTAAACTGTGTTATAACTATAGGTCACTTTCTATAAATGAGGATCAATATGCTTCCGAATAGGGTTCCTTTGTGTCGGATAACAACAATCATATCCATTATCATTTTTATATCATTCATACAGCATAGGCTATGTTAACAGGGAGTACATTCTAAAGAACTGCATATACACTATTACACATCTACACGTTTTATACCATTTTATAAAACACATTTATGTTCATTTTTATCAGACATAATATTGTTAAATCAGATGTAACCGTCTATTTACGAACGAAATAACATTAATAAGTAAAGACAGATATAATATAATTATCGTATTTAGAGAAAACTCGATAAATGCTCAATACATAGCGACGTTCGAAGAAACAGTTTACAACGAGCTAATACGTAACATCCCAACAAAGATCGCAGATCATCTGCGCAAGCATTTTGAACTTGCCGCAAAGGTGTAGCTTTTCCTGGTAAGTTTCTTGACACGTTTTGATTCCGTCATTTGGAATAGTACTGTTTTGAAGCATTTTCGATCTGATTTCATTCTTGCTGTCCGAAATGGCACTGTCTTGTCTAAAATCCAACAAGAACTGTGTAAATGAGATCTCATAAAGCCTGTATACCATATTTTGTGTACATATTTAAATCGATTTCACATAATGTTTTTATTTCGAGAAGTATTACCGTTTGCGAGTATCCGTGTCAGTTGTGATTACCAAAACGGAAGGTATG
>NC_068369.1:33740416-33747916 GCF_020536995.1 Dreissena polymorpha
ACAACTAGAAATAATTGCGAAAAAAGCTCGAGGCTTATGCTATGTCTCTGTTCTGTCAGTAAGAAGTGCTGCTGATATGGTGTAAACAACATGAAACAAAAAATTAAAGAATTGACTAAAATTATGAACAATATAGTACAGTTGTATGTATAAAAATAGAAATGTTAAATAATATGCATTATAATACAAATAATATAACAGAGTAGTGTAGATAGCAATAAAGCTAATAAGTTGAGTAGGAAAGGCAAAGAAGTGAAGGAGTAGAGTTTCAGAATAAGAGAAGTTGCGGCGATCGGTACTTGAGACTGAACATGTTTGAATATTAATGAATTAACTTCGAATGATTCGTCTTTTAACACCGAAAAGAACAGGTTATGGGTTTGTAACTGGACAGATTATCAAATAATATATACCTATTGTTTTCAGTATAAACAGGGACATTGAAGAGTGATATGTATATCCAATCTCACCAAATTGACAATATGGACTTTGTGCATTGTTTTCCGCGTACATATGTTAATTCAAGCTGCTACCATGCATTCGTAAACGTGCATATAGACCATTAGACGTCCGCTCCCGATCGTAGTAATGCTGGGGATTATTATCATTTATCTTTGTTTATATTTACAGGTGCCGTTCTGACAGATTCAGGTAGATTGTTACATTATTTTGTAGTTGATGGTAAAAATAATAGTAAACATATTGTGATTTACATTGAATGCTTCGAAAACTGTTAGAATTACAAAGTGGATAAGCCGATCTTTCACCCATGCTAGAGGGAATAAGTGTACACAAATATTGGGGTTATATTAAATTATACAGTTTATAGAAGTGTATAAGTGTATGTTGTGTTCTCTTATTTTTATAAGTTCGAGAGCCGTTGAATTATATAAATTCTCCAAAGATGCAAAACGTGTCCCCTCGCTAAATATCCTTGCTGCGTCCTGCTGGATCTTTTCAAGTCATATTTCATCTTGTGTAGTAATGCTATTTGAAAATAAATCAGCGTATTCAAGAATTGGTTGAATAAATGTTGCGTATGTCGATATTAGGGACTTTATATCGAGCGTAAACTTAAACGTTTTTATAAGATTGATTATGCGTCATGTTTTCTTCTTGATTGAACCAATATGGTCGTGTCAGGAACATGAACACGATAAAATAAAAGCCTAGATGTTTATTAGACGAAACATCAATGATTTGGCAGTCGTTGAAAAAGAGATTGGGATGGATTGGGCGGTTGATTTCTCTTCATATTACCAATGATTCGGGTTTGTATGGATTCAAGGAAAACAACCGCTTATCAGTCCATTATTAAATTTTTGCAAAGTCAGAGTTAAGATGAAAAGCTGCATCAAGCGGGTTGTCAACGATTTTATATAGTGTGCAAACGGGCGAAATGGACAGTGAATATCTCGTACAATTTCATGTATGTGTATTAACAAAATGAAGGGCCCTAAGATATAACATTAAGGAACACCGGCATATATTAGCAATGGGTCAGATTGGAAGCCGGAGATTTCAACACATTGGTTTCTCTCATGGTAGAAGATTTCACGAGATACCACTTAGTCGGAGCGTGTAAATAATGCCTTAGACATGTCACAAAATACGGATCTAACGTCCTTACCTTCGTCGTAGATTTATGTCACACGTATATGAAAGTAACCAACATACTATTGAAAAGTATACATGTAATTAGCAGTAAAACACGAAACAAGCAACAAGAACACACTTGTCCCTTTATCCTCATGCTACGAATTATATTTAAACATAAACGCGCGATAGAAATAGTTCGTGAATGTGTGGTGAATTATTTAAATGATACCGGTATTGAATAATCATGACATACATTTGAAACCGATATCTCAAAATGCGTGTGCATCTTTATGATGTTTTATGTTGTTTTTTTACACCGTGTCTAATTAAAGTTTCATATAACATGGCAAGAAACAAAAATGCGATGTGTATAGACAATCCTAGAAATCTATACCTCCCGGATTACCCGCCCCTGAAGACTCTCGCGTGCCTCCAAAACGGTACTGAAGAAATAAACATGGACCTATATATGTGTGCATAGGTCCCTACGCAAAACAAGGAAGCGAAACGGGTTTATCAAATATATTTGAGGATTTAAAGAGTTTCTGTTATCGATCTGACAACCACATAATAGTTCGTGTTTTTTTTAATTAATATAAATTACGTAATTAGTAGATATAAGGTTCATCTGCATTTGTTTAAGAGTAATAACACACACAGCATGGACATGGACCTATTTGTGTAGGTCCCTGGCATGAATAATGTCTTGATTGTCATTTAACATGTTATTTAAAGGTGACGCGTGATATCTTATCTAAATTTTGGTATCAACACATGTGCAGACATGTGGTGTCACGGGCAAACCCATAAACGCTTTTAATCCACACTTGGAACATCGCCTGCCATTGAGCGAATTCGTTCGCGCCTTTGTCGCTGATGTTTTTTTTCAAGAGATGTATGTTGCTGTCATTTATAATCCGTAATTAGAGA
Source organism: Dreissena polymorpha (assembly GCF_020536995.1). Lineage (NCBI taxonomy): Eukaryota > Metazoa > Mollusca > Bivalvia > Myida > Dreissenidae > Dreissena > Dreissena polymorpha. The sequence goes on from NC_068369.1 coordinate 33,742,946, forward strand.
AAAATAAACCACTTATTTTGTGCGTGTTTTTATTTTTTACACGTAAATTTAGACCGTTTTACGAACATTTAATAAAGACATACGTTTAGGAAATCTAGAGAACACAATTGGAACTATTTAAGTTTATTTAAGGCTCATTATTATTCATGTTGAACATTTCAATCGTGAATTAAGATGTTATTAAGAAAATTTAATAATATTTCAGGCAACATGTAAAACGTTATTTAAATAATAATATAAGAAAGTTGAAGACAAAAGCTGATATGTCCTTTTCAATAAAAAAAGTATGACATATCCTGACATCTTACACTGTTTTGCAAGCGAATAACTCCGAAACTTGTTCATTTAAATCACAAAATTCATTTCCGGCTAGTTATTTTTGTATTAGCTTGAGAGCGATTTTTAAATAAAAGATTGCTAAAAACCACTTTAGTTTTAGACTAAACTAGATACATTATTTTAATTTAAAAAAATCTCTACCTGAAAATCTTTCAGAGTTTCGATAACAATGATTTACGTAACAATTTTAGAATCACAAACTTCATTTCGGCTATAGATTTGTATATTACCTTTAAAATGGCACAAGGGAAATATTAATAGCGAAATGGTAACTGTTAAGACAAACAAAGAGATGTATTATTCAATTAAAAAAAACGTCCTAAGTCTTTTATCTTACAACGTTTCTTAATGAATATCTCCGGAAAGTATAGAAAGTATTACATTTAATAAGAAATAATATAGGCTTAAACATAGGCAGATATCAATGTCTACATCGATCTTAAATCTATCTAATTAATATCAAAGATCTATCCAAAAAATATTGTCTGAATGGATGTTTCCAATCTTTATATATTGATAGATCTTTGTTAATATCTCCGGCACTATTTACGCTAAAATCACAACGTTTACTTCACACTTTTGATATTTCTATACCTTTATAATTATGCTTGAGTAATTTTATTCCATAAAGAAATAATACAATTTTATACAAAGGCATTACTGAAAGGTATGCTTAAAAATGCCAACTTGGCCTTTAACATTACGTGTTGTCACTGAATATTGTTGCAGAGACACATATTTTATGAATCTATCGTGTATATTTTTTATTTAAATTATATTGATTTACGATGTGATACATATCGACACTTGGTGTCATTTTCACTTGTTTTCAATCCTAATGTGCGAAGTTATAAAGTACTGTTTATTGGAATAAAGCGGGTGTACACTATGATAACGTTGTAATCTGTCAAATTCTTCAGTACCGTTTTCAATCGCGGGTTACGTAATAGCCAATATGGCGGCGCCCATATTATCGATTCTGGGATAGTCTATACTTCAACTAGTTTTATGTCTTGCCAACGGTACTTCTATTCGTCAACTTTTTTCATTCTACGCATAGGTTGGTGTTTAAGCGGTATGTTTTTTTATCGTTTAATGATTGTATGAACACATTTGCCGGCTTCGACAGCTTCACTGCACAAATACAAGCGATTGTTTTTTTGGGTGTGTGACGTTACTTTGAATGTAAGGGTTTTCATAAAAGAGTTTGATGCGCATTATTGATATGAAGATTTAAACCGCTGACCAACTCAGCTTTTATGACGTAGTTTCGTGTGCATATAGACTTGCATACAACTTGATTATATATAAAATCAATGCACTAAACTTAACTTATTATTCGTCGTCTTAGCTACCCACCTTAAACATTGTAATAAAATCGAAATAATTATCGTCGATATAGATGTTATAATTTGACCAGAAATATGTTATACCTGATTGATCGAAACTATTGGTTAACCTTGTTTAAACTTAAGTGTGTGGACGACGTTATTTATATTTGCATATACTGCAGGTTATGCTATGTTTTACCCTGTACATTTACGATGTGCCAATTGCAATATTTTCCTACCGGAAGGTCAATATTCTGCTTGAATGTTCGTTCCCAGTATTTAAGTTGGTAAGTTTTCCTTTGAAGGTTTATTTCAATATTCCCACATTTAATAGGAAGAAGGGTGTTCATCAGCGCATACATATACTCATTTTCCCGTTGACATGAAAAACAAAAAAAATGTAGAAGACAATCTGATGTTGCAAACACAAAATCCTTTGTGCTATATATAGACATACCTCAGTGCCGCTAAATACGAATGACATGATGTATTATCATCGGTAGGGAACCAGAACGAATGATCACATTGTAATTGCCCTTGAGAAGAGGCCAAAAAAAAGAGGGAATGTATAATTTTTGATGTGAAAGAAAAGGGACGGACAATGAAAGTACATAACAGACTATAGTTAAATATCGGGGCGGGGCTATTCCGGTATTTGTAAAAGACACTGCCAATGTTGAATTCATTGTTTCAAGCATAATATATTTCAAAATAATGACCACTCCTATAAAATGGAAATCTGTTTCAAAATAGCATATACATATTCAGAATATCATTTACTTGGAACCGGTCATAAATTGTTAGAAAGCTGTAATTGTCATCATGTTACCTGACTAAAGATGTTCAAACATAATTATGTTACTTTTTTAAAATAAATAGTGTACAATTGCATACCTTTCATTCTTGATCGGATCATTTCGGACGAAATTCGTTGTTCTAGATTAGCTCGAAACTCAATTTCCCCACCGAATTCGTCTAGCGTAGAATTTTCCACTAAAACGAATAGGTTGTGATGTGGATCCAAATTACGCTCTGTATGCACTCTGTCTTGTAAATCATCGATTGCCGTGGTCAGTTGGTATTCACAGATGCGTGCAGCATCCTTCAATCACACATTGTACAATACAATTATACATTTATATACTAGTCTATATTCCATATTAAACATAATCTTTTTATAACACGCCCACACGTTATTATTATTTGTATATCATAAATCAAAGTAACATAAATATATATTTGAAGTCTTTCAATAATTGTCCCAGTTAATGTAACCGTTCCGTATGATGACATGCTATATACTAGTATATGACAATGTACAAATAGAACGTATAAAGCAGTTTAAGGTTATAGTAACATTTTGAAATTGTATGTGTTTTTTTTGTTCTTAATGTTTTGAAAAGGTTTTATCACATGTCATCGTTTTAGTGATATTTCACTGAGTGAATACTGTTATCGAATCAAATGTTTATATGCAGCGAAAAAATAATTGTTTCACAGATGTTACCAATAGTTATATATTATTTATATCAAAACTCATTGCGACTTGAATTTGTCGCATGTTTATTTTATGTGTTGATAGTTTGCTCTTAAACAAAACCTTACAGGTGCGTCGAAAGCTGTCGATCATTGGGGCTACGACATTTGAACTGACTTCAGAAATATGGTTTAGCTCATTGTTATAAGGACATGTAATTAGTTACTGAGTAGGAGTATTTTTGGAGTCCGTCTAGCGATTGAGATGCTTTTGGGTCATTCAAGCTAAAATGAACACGATTAACATTCAGGCTTATTATTTGCGACAGTCCATTAAAGATAACTGTCCTGGCAACCCCATCCCTTTTAGCGCATCGCTATGAGAAGCTTATAGACGGCGTAAAAAGGGAAAACGCTATTAGATAGTATGCATATAATATCGAGTCTCAACTGTAGAAAGAGTCGGATATGTTGGGTATTGGAGCAGCTCAATGCAAACATTAAACAATGTATTTTCCGTCTTACAAATGTGAACATTACTTGCCTGTTTTCTATCAACAACGACACAGTCATACAGCGGACACACACTAACCCCTTTGATGGTCCCATAAGGAGCACATCAATGGTATTTTTGGAAAATGTATGACTGACAAAATATCACATTCCTTTTTTCAAGCAGATAATTTGTTATCAAATAATCATGTTTCATTGATCAAATTATAAACAAATGTATTCAATCCCATTTTTTCGATATACGCATCCGTGGGACGCGATTTAACGTCCCTTAAAATGTCAAACTTAAAAAATACACAACACTAAATTCCCGTATTGATAGTGCGCAAGTGGTAGAGCGGTTTTCCATGTATTTTTCAATTAGAACGATTTCACGACAACGGTTGATTTCCCACCACCCGCTTTAAACTTTGTATTATTTTGAATGTAAATATTTATTTGAGCGATTGTTTAAACGAGAGTGCGTGTCTTTCAAATTGTAAATACAAAAAAAACTGACACACTTTTTTGAAAATAAAATACCGTACTGACCCCGTTTATGTGCCATTTACATGCAATCTTGCAAGCAGAGAATTTGAACAGAGCTGAAATTTTAAAATTCAAAATCCCATTTTGTTAAAGGTTTTAAGTGAACATGACCGATTATAGAGACGGATCGTGAACTGAATGTATAAGTAATATACTTATAGATGGGCACAAAATAAGACCAAAGTGTTCGACGGAAAGACGAAGAGAGTAACGAAAGGAAGGCACGTGGGAGACGTAATTGCATAAAACCACTGTATGTTAAACACAAGTACGCAATTTTATACGTTATATAACATTTTGATGCATTGGATACATTCAGTGGCTTTGGAGTTAAATTTGAAACAAATTGATGAGTACCAAACTTTTAAATCTCTTTATTGTGTGTTCCAAAGTTACATTTTATTTGTTACTATGAAGTGATGTTCAACAATGTTTAATGTATTGAAATAATAAACTGTACATGGTAAATATCAGAATGCGGATACGAACATATTAAGAAGATATTGACTTAAGAAAGCCTTTGCAAAGTTTGGCAATGGGTATTGCGACCGTTAAACTTCAGATGATGTCGTTCCTCTCGAAAGCAACAACTGTGATGAATTATTGTACCATCGTGACACGTTGCTCGGCAAAATTCAAGAAGACTGTGACATTTGTATTTCTTTTGGTGATTTCGAAAAAATGAATGTTATAATATATATCACTTTTCATTTTGATTCAAAATCACACAATACGGACTCATTTTTTAAGCATAACCAGATTCATATATGTGTACACTCCTTTA